>NW_018225375.1:27620-38416 GCF_001263595.1 Phalaenopsis equestris | reverse complement strand
GAATTGGGGTCAATTGAGACCCAATTGATGGACATTTGAGTTGGATTTGGGGAAATTTGGGTCTTTAAAGGGCAATTTGGGGGTTTTGGTTAAAGATGGTCAAATTGGCCAAATTGGGTCATGTGGTAGTTGAGAGAAATAAAATTGCGAATATTTAGGATTTATTGGGATTTTCTGGGAATTTTTGGAATTTTTGGAAATTTGGGTCCAAGAGGAGTATTTTGGTAATTTGGGGTAAAAGGCCAAGATGGGTATTTTGGTAGATTTGAGGTACCAAGCATCACCAATAAGCCATGGAACAATAAGAACCCCATTTTGGGTCCTCTACATAGTGGTCTTAGCCAAACCATAACCCTAAGGCTAGTAGGTTTAGGGTACCATCTACATGAGTATACCAAAAGATCAAGGGATCTAGGCTAGAAATTTGAGTTTAGTGTTGTGAGTGATTGTAAGTGTAGATGAGTCTAGTGAATGCCTTAGCTCCAGACCAACACCCAAAGTCAACCCTAAGGTCCAGCAATCCTAAGGGTGACTCATCCTGAGTTTCCCCCATAATGACCATACCTACTAAGTATTTAGAGGTTGAGACCAGCATGTGGAACTTCAAGTTGAGCAGAGAAGAGTTTAAAATTTCTAATAGTGAGGGTTCCATGTATAGTTTTCTAAGGATAGTCAATAGGAAAATCCTAGGGCTAGACCTTAGGCTACTAAAGAGGAAAAACTAAACAACTAAACCTCAACCAAAAAAAAATGAGGTCAACATTTATATTTTGAATGTTGTGGCAGTGAATTTTATCTTGGTTGATTTTAGTGTTAGTTTTGGTTTTGGTTTTTTGGCTATCCTAATAGTTTTAGTTTACATACAATGTGGCATCTTTTTTTAGCATGCAAGTTTTGCAAGTATAAAAAGTACAATAAAGACCACACTGTAAACTATAAAAAGTGTACATGATGAGTCTTCTCGTTCCACCACCTGAAACTTAAAATGCATGTGAGGGCAGTTCATGTAAAGGCAGAAAAGTAAGGCTTTGGTAGTTTTCTTTGGCAGCTTTCCTAACCCTATGTCATATCTTGGTGGGTCCTTAAGAGTTTAATTAAGATTGAATTTGTTAAGCAAAGCATATTAAGTTTAGTAGACCTCAGAGGTATCCAACAGGTTAGGAGGAAGAAGCGGGTCCACGCTTTCCTCTTATCACCTAGTGAGAAGCCTCGAGCTCATTTAAACTTACTATGTTGCTTAATAATTTTTCCTATGAATGCCCTAATGCTCAATGTACATTGATGTCATAATTATCCCTAAGAGTAGGGTAATTATCATTTGTAATTTAATTTTGAAGATTATGCGAATGAAGACCCACAAAGGAGGAAAGCTAGTGTTGTTGGAACACTTAGCCAAATTTTAGTCCTAATTGGGCTTGTAGTGTTTTAAAATGTGTTAATTTTAGCAATCTTTGCTTTCCTAATCCTCATTTAATCAATTTTGATTTAACTTAGATCACTACTAAGCCCTTAAGACCTAGGTGAGTGTCTTAATTAATTTTGAAAAGGTTAAATTTTGGGTGATAATGATTCGCTATTTGAATTTAATTTAAACATAAAATAGGGATATTAAATTGATTAATTATTGACTTCAAAAGTCATACCCCTAACTCCTATGTTCATTTAATTTTAATAAACTTCCAAATTTTAATAATTTATAAATTTATTAATTTAACCTTTTAATTAGGAAAGTGAGGTTGGTTTCTACCAATTAATCCCCTTTTTAATTTCAGTCATCAAAACAAGTTAATTAAGATTAGAGGTTGCCCATTTCCCTACTTGAATTAAGCCTAAATTTTAATTAAGGCTAAATTCCTAAAATAACACTTTTGCCCCTAAAGCTGTAACACTTCATAATTTGTCAAACTCAAATCAAATGACTTTAAAATTTTATCCTACCTCATTCATGGGTCAATTAAGACATCAAAGAAGAAAATATGATTTTTCAAGATTTAATTTAATTTATATAATTAGTTTAATGCAAAAACAAGGTTTTTCAAAGAAAATTTGTTAACTTGACCAAGGTAAAATCTAATTACTTAACATTCACCCACATTAACTTTTAAGTAAGATATCAGCTGATTAATTGAGTACCCTGCCCTTGGAATGATTAAAATGTCAAAGTCCACTGAGTAATAGGGTAATTAAAATTTGGTATAGGATGATTAATGGAACAATATGATAAGTTTAGAATGAACTCGGATATTTCAAGAGATCTTCAAACCAGTCTGGGGTCATCCCCTAAATACTTTGAAATTTCTTGAATATTCTGAAGGATGAAATTAACTTGTTATACTTTGTTCAAGAATCATCCATTAAGATCTTTCGAGATTCAATAAGCCATAACTTGGGGTTTGTTAGTTACACCTTCAACTATTCTTGTTTTAGCTTTCTTGCACTACCTGGTTGAGTACTTTCCTTTACTTGAAAACTAAAATAACTTTTCAAAAATTAATCAACATTTTCAAAAACTAAAACAAATTGTTTCAAAGGTAACCATAAATCTTTTGAGATTTCACTAAATTTGAAACATCCTTTTGAATTTACGGGAGTCCCTCGGAGGAGGTAACCCACGGTTGCTAACAAGATCTCCCCAGTTTAAATGGGTTTCACAACTTGTTTAAGTTAAGTTTGTTCAAAAAAATATTGATACCAGAATGAGGAAACCGTAGGAACCTAACCGGTGTCGCTCTAACCAACTTCAACCCCCTCGTAATATTTAAATAACCATAACCTTAGGAATCACTTGATTTGACATCATAACTTGACACATTAGAAACCTTGACCTCTAAACCCGATACTTCTCTCAATGTTTACAATTTGACACTTCTACTTGAACATTCCACGACGAGGAGCTTGGAGCTAGCATTGTGGGCAGCACAACCATCTTCAATTGCAGAACATGTTTACACCAGCTAAACCATTTCTTAGAATTAAACAACAAACCATAAAACTTTGAGGTTATTTGCCTAGTGCTACATAAATCCTCAACTTTTCTTAAGACCTTTGTATGGCTCTGCTATACAATACAAGCCCTAACCTTTTTTAGATTTCCGAGGTTGTCGTTTGTTACAACCTAAATCCTCACATCTTCCAGGCTTTTTGTATGATTTCTTCACACAAATATCAGGCCTAATTAATAAAATTGGCAGGATGAAACATTCAAAAATTTCTCCTTTGAATTGAAACCAAACCATAAGGTAGAATTGGAAGTCATCGAAGTTCTCCTCAAGATCTGCTCCTCAAGATCTGTGGCATCCCCTAATTCTTCTTCCTTTAATTCCAAAAATAAAATGTTCCAAATTTGATTCATTTTCATTTCACACCTCTTTGTCCGATCTCTTTGAAAAAGTCCTATCCTTTGATCTTCTTGAAGATAATATCCCTTGATTCTTATCGGGAGTTTTATTAGGTGACTTCGGTTATCTAAGATGTAACCAAATATGGGGGCTTACCCTTATAAGAAGCTTTTCTGAACCCAGCTTAATATAAACCCTATGTAATTTTTTATATTAAATAGGGGAACTTGTTGGCTTATAGTAAAATGGTTTTGATGACCAAATGAATGTCATACATTTCTTAATTTATTTGATTGAGCCTCACCGTCAAGTCATGTGTCTATCTTTAGAGATAGATACATAGCATAAAGTGTGGCGCTCTTCCATTTAAACTATGAAAGATAGGGGATCGATTTAATTTCATATTTTTTTTAAAAATTATATATATGTAACTTAAATGTCTCTCCAAAGCAGGCATCAGGATTTTCATTCCGATGACCGACAGCTTCCACAAGACGACCCCCCCTTAAGATTTGCCAATAATATCTAAAATTTCAAACCTATCCCTGTTTATCTTAAAATTATCTTTTATAAGTAGAGAAAATTCATCATTAGTCTTTAGAGTTTTCCTCAATAAATTTTGGCTCTATTATTTTGACTTCACAAGTCTCCCAAAAATGACTACTACATATATAATCAATAAAATCCATACGAAAACACACATCTTCATTTTCTACAAAAGAAATTTTCTATAGGAGGATACTTGATCCTGACTCTCTTTATATATGTTAATGCGATGTATGCGATTATATTCTAAATTTTCCTTAGTTATAAGTTCTACTTAGCAACGACGTCAAAAATTTGATTTTCAGCAAGAGCTAAGCCCAAACTTAACTTCGAAGGAACTAGGAATGCAATTATTATTTTTGAATATAGGATACTATGCATACTTATCGTTATCAAGTAATATAAGACTTTTTTATTAAGCCTCAAATATCGAACCCGGCGGGAAAACTACAATATGCAACTACAAAACCTAAAAAATTGGATAACAAATTCTACTTAGCAAAATATTCTTATTTAAACTCTAGATGTTATGTAGGAAAGAGATTTTGATTCTTCTTGTAATTTTAGATAATTCAAAATAAAGTAAGTAACAAACTAACTTAACTAGATATTTACAAGATAAAGATAATATAAATAAAATATCTTTTTTCTTATCATGAATCAGTAATAAGTAAATGAATTATGTTTTGAAAGTATTCAAATTATGTTGTGTCAAATAGAAGAAATAATATTATGTACCCTTACCAGAGATGCTATAAAGAACATTGACTAATTTACATTTTAAACAGGCTTGAAGATGAGTTAGGTAAGAAAGATACTAGCTCTCACTCTAGAGTTTTGTCTTCTCCCTCCACCTAAAGGCTGACATCTCGTATCTAAAACTGAAAAAATAAATCAAATTGGGGGCTTTAGCCTGTCACTCTAAAGTCTCACTCTAAAGTCCTCTAATTATAAAGTCCTCTAATTATACACCCTTCAAATTTTATTTCCATATTTATTTGCACTCAAGCCCCTGAACTACTATCTCATCCATCAAATCAAATGTGATTCTTACCATTTGTTGACTGAGATAATACCATCTCAGATCTTACATGTTCTCACAATAGGTATTAACATTTTGATTGGCCAAATCAAGAAGTAAATGACGTACAAGGTTTAAAATCATCACAACTTCTTCCAACACTAAAGACTAATAGTCCACACAACTTCCATCCAATACTTAATTAATTATCATTTTAAGGAACAAGATAAAGAAAACTACTCACAATTAATGGAGAAAACACAACCACACTTAATTTTGAAAGTAGAAGTCATGCACATAAGCATAAATACTAAATTAAAACCAAATGTAGTCACAAAGATAAAAACTTATCTTAAATCCTCTCCACTAAAGTTTTGAAGTTTCTTTGAATCTCTTCCTTTACTTACAATGCAAACTAAACCATAAAATAAAAACAAAAGTGGCGGCGGCGGTGTGTGGTGATTATCTCTGGATGGGTCTTGTGGGTGATTCCTTATTTCTTCAATCCAAGTATTCTTTCATAATTTTTCAAAAGGTGTCTTGGTGTCTCTTCAAAATGTGTTTCCATTCAATGAATTGTCTAGAATTTGCCTCCTTTCAAAAGCCAATTGAAAGAATTTTCGTGTCCATTAACTATTTCCCACATTTTCACCAAGGGTTGCTTCAAGCACCTCTTCAAAATTTCATCCAAATTCATTTAATTATCAAGTAACTACTTCTGGTGCTTAAGAGTGAGGTACTTGGCGCATAGGCACGACTCTCTCTATTTCACTGGCGCATAAGTGCCAGTCCTGGGTTCTTAGGTGCCTTAGCTCATTTTCAAAACTTCTTGATTTTTGTTCCAATTTTGATCCTTTTTCACTCCTTTCCCCATTTGTCATTCATTTGATTGTACCTGAAAGAAAAACACACAATTACCTTTTATTAAAGCGCAATATCTCTAAAATGGGTATAAAAAAGTGTACATAAAGACTATATATTTTAGGTGTGTCAATACATTAAATGTATTCATCATAACATTTAACCTCATTGATATTTCACCTTTTTACACAATTATCATAGCTCATCTAGTGGCTAGGAAAGATCTACCTAAAATTATGAGAATTTTTTTATCTTTCTCCATATCTAAAACAGTGAAATCAACATGGAAGATAAATTTTTCCACCTTATCAAGAACATCTTCTATAACCCCATTTGGATAAGTGTCAGCTAATTGATGGGTCACAGCAGTAAGAGACACTTCTCATAATCCTAACCTTTTGAAAATAGAAAGTGGCATAAGGTTAATACTTGATCCAATATCACATAAAGCATTTGCAATAAATCTTTCTCCGATTGCACAAGGGATAGTAATACTCCCATGATCCTTATGTTTTTGTGGAAGCTTCCTCTAAATGATGTCACCACACTCCTCACTGAGTGTAAGTGTCTCATAATCTCCAAACTTCCTCGTCTTATTAAGAATGTCTTACATGAAATTTACATACCAGATTCTCAGCAAAATGAATATTAATAGTCAGCTTCTTAAGTACTTCAAAAAAATTTGAAAATTGCTGATCCAATTTTTTTTAGAGTTTGAAGAAATGGAGGTCGTAGTTTTTTCTAACCTAAACTTAGTTGGTGAGACTGGTTTTCTAAATCATTAGAAATATCTTGTAAGGGTTTTTCCGGTTATATAGCCTCATTTTCAATTTCAACTTCATTACAAACTACATAATCCAATTCCCTTATACTCCATAATCGAAAATCTTTTACAATCTCACTATTCTTCTCCTTAGAGTTAATCTCACTGTTACTATGAAGAGTTTCTTAGGGTCGATTGCTAAGGAAGTTAACAATCTGTTCCAATTGGTTTTCCATGTTCCTTATAGCTACACCTTGACTTTGCGGTTGATTCGCCATCTACAATACAACCTCCTCCCAAGTCAACTTCTTCTCCCTAAATTATGGATTAGTGTTAACTCATGGTTGATAAGAAGTTCAATAGTTGGTACTATCCTAGTTATTCCAATTTTCTAATGAATTTGTCTAGTTATTTCCTCATTATTGGTTTCCCCTCAATAGAATTGTTGTTCCAACTAAAGTTAGGATGGCTCTTTTAACCTGGGTTATAAAAATTGGAAGAGGGTTGTTAGTTCGTTGGTTAATTGCATTTAGGGTCTTAAATGATAAAGTACTAGCATCAACTATTTGACTAAACGAATATTTCTCCATTATTGGAGATACTTGAGGTCGGTTTATTCCAAATTTCTTTAGCTTCCTGGATATGGCTACAACTTGAGAAGTTAGAATCAAAAGAACATATGCACTATGTTACTACTTTCCTAGGGTTTACTCTTTAAGAAAGCCATTGAAAATTATTAGCGGTCATCACCTCAATCAGAGAATAAGCCTCATAAAAAGTCTTTGACATGAGTGAATCACCAACAACAACATCAATAATAGATCTTAGGGACCCTACTAAACCATTGTAAAAAATATGAATAATTATTTAATCGAACAGTGTATGATGTGAGCACTTTCTAAGAAGCTCCTTAAATCATTCACAAGCCCTATATATTGATTGGCCTTCATGCTGACAAAATAAAGTAATATCATTTCTAAGTCATACCATTTTTTAAGGTGGAAAATACTTAGCAAGGAATTTTTGGGCTAAGTCACCCATGTCCTAATTGATCCAGGTGCTGATGAATTTAACCACATTCTGGCTTAATCCCTTAAGGAAAAGGGAAAAAGCATAAGCTTAATAGTTCTATTGAGACGCCATTATAGCTAAACATAGTACAAAATTTTAAGAAGCATAAAAATGTAAAATTTGATCCTTAAACGTGGTTCTCCAAAATTGATTGATTTGTACCATTTGAATAATGACAGGCTTAAGTTTGAATGTGCTAGCTTCTATGGTTGTAGTTTAACTACTTAAGTGAATTTCATTTGGCATAGGATTAGCATAATCTCTTAATGGACTATGTGTGTGTCATAATTTGGTTCATATGTTTATATATTTATTTGTAAATTTTCTACCATTTATCTAACAAGTTCAGGAATTCTTCTTTGTTTACTAATCCTCCTAATAGTTCTCTCTAGTTCTGAGTCGTAGGGCACAAGTTATGGAGGTTTTGAACTACGCATAAGCAATTAGAGACTCTTCTATATAAGATTTACACAATAAGCAAACAAAAATATTTCATTTTTTTTTTCAAACAAACAAATAATTGCACAAAATGACTAACGATATAATTTTCAAGTTTATGTCTAAATTGTTCAACTATAATTTTCCTATGTTAACTACACCTTCACTCCCCCACAACGACACCAAAAACATGATATTCCCTACAGCAGTGCCAAAAACTTTGGTACACCCTAATTCTAAGTGCAAGGGGCTCAAAAAGATGTACATGTCGTATCAGTAATATTAGAGCATTAGTCTGGAATATTGATCCCACCGAGAGTGAGGCAATTAGACTTAAGTGAAGTTCTAGCTTACTAGGTTGAGTTCTTGGCCTGGAATTGGAATTAAATTGAAGTTCTATTCTTACTCCTACTGAATTAGAATATACTATGCGGGTTAACTCCTACTAAAATATTACTTGTCATAATTAATTTTTTGATTATCAATTTATAAAGCTACCTTCCCTTGCAATGGTTTAAGTTGTAATGTAGAAAATGTAAAGTGACAATTATCAATGTGGCTAATGACAAATAGAATCAACTCTCTTCCATACGCTCACCTTAGTGCATAAGAAGTTTGGTTAAATTATTTTTAATTCCTTAAACCCAAACTTGAACCCACCAAAAATTTTATTCGTAACATTTCCATTTTTATATAAACTACTTACACCATACCCTATAGATCAATGTGAATAACCTAGTAGTTCCACCATAACTCTCCTAGGGATCACAACAGATTTTAACTAATCACTTGGCCAACAAAAGGTTATTCATCCCATCCAAGATTAAAAACCAATTTTTAATCCCTTTGCATTCCAACATAACCTACTCAACCATCATAAGAAAAAAAAGTAAAAATGCTACAAATAAAGATTTGATAAAACACTATATAACAACTTTGAAAATAAAAAAATCCACTATAGAATTATGATTATTGAAATGAAAATATAAGATAACACAATACTTTATTTTCCCCTCTCTTCAAAGGGATGAGAATGCTTCCCTCCAGGATCTCTAAATCTCTTTGCTACTTTAATCAAACCTTCCTCACTTTACACTTGAAAATCTTGTAAAAACCCTCACAAAATACTCCCTAATCTCTCCTACACAAAGCACTGACTAGGGACTATGAACAGTAATTAAAAGACTCTCATCCTTCTCCATAAGACACCTATATCAGGCTACATAACTCCCCACTTCATGTTGACAAACTGCAAGCTCGTTGTCTATAAATTTTGGTAGTGATGCCTATCCTAAAAATATCGAATGACAGGG
Source organism: Phalaenopsis equestris (assembly GCF_001263595.1). Lineage (NCBI taxonomy): Eukaryota > Viridiplantae > Streptophyta > Magnoliopsida > Asparagales > Orchidaceae > Phalaenopsis > Phalaenopsis equestris. Next base: position 29,065 of record NW_018225375.1, on the reverse strand, counting down.
TGCATGGTAGTGGTGCCTTGGCACTACTTAGCTAGCTCTTAAGTGATAGCCTCTTTGTTTGAGGGTGAGACTTTCGGCTAGGCACCCAAGAAGGCTAGCGTCAAGGCGTACTTACAAGGTTTCTCCATAGCTCCTAGTCACTTCCATGTCGCTCCATTTCCTCTCAACTTTTATTCACTTCTAATACTTATTGTACCTACAATAAAAATGTAGAAATGACCGTCTTTAAAGGGTAAATTATTTCCATAATCAGGCACAATAATATATAGTAAATCATACATTCTTTTTTACACATTAGGACCCAAAAACAGTCTTCTTTGAGAGCAAAAAAGGAAATCTTATGGCTAGATCCTAATTACTGGAGAAGGAAATAGAATCACCGAAAGGAGGTCAATAGAGGGTCTATGAAAAATGTGTGGTGACTTCTAAACACTAGAATGTGCAATGAATATGTCTCGCATCCTTAATGAGCCTTTCTAATTGCAGGTTCTCCTAGGTAAGGCTAAATCATCGCCAACCCTAGCTCCTTATGCCAAACAAGTGCTAAAGATTCCTAGGTGGATGTCTTAAGCTATGAGCAAACCACAAACCATCTTGAATCATGCAAGTGGACACCCTAAACTCGATAAATCAAATGATGATGCCAACAATTGCCTACTTCAGCAAACGATTGAGGTGTTTTTCCTGCGTGAGCACAAATTTCGATGGATAGTCTGTGATGACTAGGATCAGATGTTTCTGTAAGTTGAGTCAAAGCCTGTGAGCAAAAAAAATGAAATAGAAGGTTAGATTCTCTATAATTGAGTACATGGTTTCAATTCTGTGAAGCACTCGGCTCTTATAGTAAATTGGTATTCCTTTCCTGCCACTTCTCACACCAATATTGAATTTACAGCCTCTCATCCAACATTAAGGTATATATACAGCTTAAGGCTTTGGAGTAGTGGTGGAGATAGTAAGGAATCTTTCAAGATTCTAAATGTTTCCCAAATTTGGTAGTCCATTCGAAGCGCTAATTTTTCCTTGGTGTTTTTAAGAATTTTGCGCACTTGTCGCTTGACTTTGAGATGTGATGGGACTGAACCCGACTATTCAACTAATTAATTTATGATTTCCCATAGTAATTTGTGGCGGCAGTGATGCGCCTAAAGTATATAGTGTTTTTAGACACGTTAATGGAAGGTATTTCTGTGTTTTTCATTCATATACAAGTAAAAAGGAGAAAAATTCTTAAAGGGGTGAAAAAGGATCAAATTTGGAGCAAATAGGTGAAAAAAAAATGTTTGAAAAATGTTCAAAAGTGTTTTGGCGCCTAAGCGCCAGATCCGACGCTTAAGCGCCAGTTAAATAGAGAAGGCCACACCTAAGCGATAGAGGCTCCTGTGCTTAAGTGCCAGTGGCAGTTATTGGATGAGTAAATTCAGTTTTTAAATTCAGTTTTTGTG
>NW_018225375.1:25209-27610 GCF_001263595.1 Phalaenopsis equestris | reverse complement strand
TGAGTAAATTCAGTTTTTGTGAATTTTGAAGAGGTTTTGAGGCACCTATTGGCTTAATAGGTGGTTACAAATTATTGGGATGAAAATTATTGCAAAAGGATGCATCTATTGGGGAAATACATCGAATCAAGACATATTTTGAAGAGATTCCAAGACATCTCTTGAAAAATTATAAAAAAAGGAAGAGAAGACTGAGAAGAGTCCTAAAAAGGTCCGAAAAGGTGTGGGGTCCTGAAAGTACTGGGAAAGTTTTGAAAGTTCTAAAATTGGGTAGTTAGTTATAGAGATTTTCAAGCACCACATATTTATCCTTTTCATTTTTTTTTTATATTGAAAGTGTTTTAAAAGAGAAGAAATTCAAAGGAACTTCAAGAGTTTGGTGGAGGACTTGAGATAAGTTTTTATCTTTTATTTTATACTACTTTTGGTTTTAATTGAGACTTGTTGTTGGTTTGACAAAGATTTCTACTTTTAAACTAAAGTGTGATTTTGTTTTCTCCATGGATGCTGAGTAGTTTTCTTTATCTTTATTCTTAAAATGATAAGTAATTAAGTGTTGGATGGAAATTATGAAGAGTATTGATCTTTGTTATTCGAAGAAGTTGTGATGATTCAAATCCATGTACTTCATTTACTTCTTGATTTGGCCAATCCAGATGTTAAAACTTGTTGCGAGACCATGTAAGAACAGGGTTGGTATTGTCTCAAGCAACAATTGGAAAGAATCACATGAGGTTGTATGAATGAGAATGTAGTTCATATAATTGAGTACAAAAAAATAGGAAAATATTCATTGAAGGGTGTAGAGTTAGAGTGCTTTAAAGTGACAGGTTAAAGCCCCCAACTTGGTTTATTATTTAGGTTCTGATATGAGATGTTAGCCCCCAGGTGGAGGGAATTAAGGGAACTCTAAAGTGACAGCTAGTATCTTCCCTGCTTATCCAGTCTTCAGAACTATTCAAACTTTAAATTAGCCAATGTTCTTTATAGAATCTCTAGTAAGGGCAAAGAACATTATTGCTCCTATTTGGCACAACACAATATGCATACTTCCACAACAGAATTCCTATAATTATTACTAATTCATGATAAGGAGAAAAATTTTTCATATTTAGTGTTTTTCTTTTACAAAAACTCAAGTTATCTTTTTAAGTTTGTTTTGTTTTTGTCAAAATATTAAAATTACCAAAAATATTTAAACTTTCTTTCCGGCAAAAATGTCTTTGGTTTAAATAATTAACTTTTAAAAATAGAAAGTTTTTCAAAAAGTGCATATTGCATATCTTCCCTGTAGGTTTTGATATTCAGGTCTTAATCAAAAAGTCCTATATTACTTGATAACAATATGCATGCTTGTAGTATCTTAATATATATCCCAATATATATAAATTAAAATTTAAATTCTTATTTTTCTTCAAGATCAAGTTTTTGGTTTTGTTGGGAAATAAGGATATATAATCAAAAAAAGGAAATATAAGTGAAAAATATCATTAGAACTATTGTTATACAGTGCATATAAGCAGTTTCGGGATCAAGTTTTTGGCACTGTTGTTGGGGAAGTGGAATGAAAATTGTAAAGAATCTATTGATTTAAAAGTAAATTTCTATTTTTAAAAAGCCTTATTTAAACTTTAAGTTATTGTATTTTATTTTGTGTGTGTTTAGTTTTATTTTATTTTTTGTTAGTGTATGCGTAGTTCAGGTTTTGAAGGGCTGGTGCCGAACGATTCTGAATTAGAGAGAACTGTTAGAAAAATCAGAAACATCAAAAAAATTAAAAATCTTGAAAAAATCCAAAAACAATTATAGAAATGGCAAACCTAAATGATCAAAATGCTGAAATTCATCAAGAGTTTAGACCTTTAAAGATTATGCAAACCCTACGGTAGATGAACTTCATTGTAGTATTCAAAAACCTATTGTAGTGGCTAATTCATTTGAGCTTAAACTTGTTATTATCTAAATGGTATCAAATAATTAGTTTGGGGGATCACCAACTGAAGTTCCAAATTTATATTTTGCTAATTTTTTAGAATTGTGCGCTACATTTAAATACGATGGTGTATCAGATGATGCCATAAGACTTAGGTTATTTCCTTTCTCACTGAGGCATAAAGCTAAGATGTGGTTGAATTTGTTAGCTCTTGGAACTATCAGAACTTGCAAAAATTCCTTGCTAAATATTTTCCATCATAAAAAACTGTGAAGCTTAGAAAAGATATTACATCTTTTAATCATTTTGAAGGAGAATCTATTTATCAAGCATGGGAAAGATTTAAGGAACTCTTAAGAAAGTGTCCACACCATACAATACCATATTGGTTAATAATTCAAACTTTTTATAATTTGGATCTCTTAGATCTATTATTGATGCCGCTGCTGGTGGTTAATTTATTTCAAA
>NW_018225375.1:4792-25199 GCF_001263595.1 Phalaenopsis equestris | reverse complement strand
TCATTGATGTCAAAACCATTTCATGATGCTTAAGAAATAATTGAAGAAATGACTACCAATAATTTTCAATGGACTTCTGAGAGGGTGAATCTTAAGAAAGTAGCCAATATTCATGAATATGATGCATTTACTATGTTAGAAAATTAAGTAGCTACAATTTCAAGGAAGTTAGGCTAATTTGGAATGCATTTTTCTCAACCAATTCCATGATTGAAGAGAATTCAGTAGGCCAAATGGTAGATTCTCAAGCATCATTAGAAACTTTGAATGCCATAAATAATAAGCAAAATAACCCATATTCAAATTATTATAACCCAGGTTGGAAGAACCATCCCAATTTTAACTGGAATAACGATTTGGGTGGTAATAATCAGCAATGGGGTAACAACCAAGTAAACCCATTGGGATACTGGAAGAACTAAGGGAACAATAATTATAGATCTACTTATCCTCCAGGTTTCAACAGTAATACACAATTTAAGGAGAAGAAGTTGTCTATAGAAGAAGTGGAGTTACAAATGGGAAATCAATTAGTCAAGGAGCTACAATTAGAAATATTGAGAATCAACTTGAGCAAATAGCAAATTCATTAAGTAATAGATCCTAAGGAACACTTCTTAGTAATACTGAATCAAATCCAAAAGACCAGAATAAAGAGCAAGTAAAATCCGTTCAACTTAGAAGCGGAAGAGAGTCGGAAGGTATGGTTCAAAAAGAAATTGAAGTAGAGAGAGAAGAAATTGAAGAATCAAAAGAGGATGCTCTAAAAGATTCTGAGAGACCTATTTCTCCGCTGAAAAATTAATTTCCAAAATCCGCTACCTCCATTTCCTCAAAGACTATGTCAGCAGATGTTGGATAAGAAATTTTCAAATTTTCTAGAAATATTTAAGAAGCTTACAATTAATATTCTATTTGCTGAAGCCTTAGAACAAATTCCAAGCTATGTAAAGTTTATGAAGGATATTCTCAACAGGAAAAAGCGGTTTGAAGATAATGAGATGGTTGCACTTAGTGAGGAGTGCAGTGCTATAATTTAGAAAAAGCTTCCTGAAAAGCTTAAAGATCCTTGTAGCTTTACAATTCCATGTGCAATAGGAGACATACTTTATGGGAAAGTTTTATGTGATTTAGGTGCAAGCATTAACCTTATGCCATTATCAATATTCAAAAGATTGGGATTAGAAGAAATAACCCCTACTACTATAACTCTACAGTTAGTAGATCGTTCGATAACATACCCTAAAGGAGTTATAGAAGATGTCCTGGTGAAAGTGGATCAATTTATCTTTCATGTTAATTTCATTGTGCTAGATATAGAGGAAGATAAGGAGATACCTATCATTTTTTGGAGACCTTTCCTAGCCACAGAAAGAGCAATGATATATGTGCAGAAAGGGGAATTAACATTGCCCGTCAATGATCAAACTGTTACTTTCAATATTTCAAGATCAATGAAATATCTGAAATATCCTGTGAAATATCCTGCAAAGGTAAAGATGATGAATGTTATAGGATGGATGTTATAAGACATCTAAGTGAATATCATTTCAAAACAACTTATGAAGAAAAATTTGAAGAAATATATTTGAAGCGCGAGCAAGAATAGGAATTAGATTAATGTGAAAAACTTATTAAGGAAGATCGGTCGATTCAAACTATGTTTGAGAATGTTTTGAAATTTTAGACATGATAAACAAAGATAAATCATTTTGTTCATCAATAGAAAAACCTCCAGAACTTGAGTTGAAGTTACATCCTAAACATTTAAAATATGCCTGAACATAGTTACATCCTAAACATTTAAAATATGCCTATTTAGGAGATTCCTCTACTTTACCTGTTAAAATTTTCTCAAAATTAATAATGGAACAAGATGAAAGGTTGAAAAAAATTTTCAAAAATTTTAAGAAAGTCTTTGGATGGACAATTGCTGATATTAAAGGATTTAGTCCTTCAATTTGTATGCATATAATTCATATGAAAGAGAACTGCAAACCCAGGGCTGATCCTCAAAGGAGACTAAATCTTATTATAAAAGAAGTTATTAAGAAAGAAATTTTAAAGTTGTTTTTAAAGTGATTAGATGCTGGAATTATCTACCCTATTTCAGATAGTGCATGGGTTAGTCCAATTCACTGTATTCTTAAGAAAGGAGGAGTAACTGTAACTGTGAATGAAAATAATGAATTAATATCTACTAGATAATTTACATGGTTGCGAATTTGCATTGATTATAGAAAATTAAATCTTGCCAGTAGGAAAGTTCATTTTTCATTACCCTTTCTAGATCAAATGCTAGATAGACTAGCTGAGCATAAATATTTTCATTTTATGGATGGATATACTGGTTATCACCAAATACAAATATCTCCTGAGAATCAAGAGAAAACAACTTTTACCAGTTCTTATGGTACTTTTGCTTTTAGAAGGATGCCCATTTGTTTATGTAATGCCCCTACTACATTTCAAAGATGTATGATGATAATTTTTTGTGATTTAATTGAAAAAGAGATTGAAGTATTCATGGATGATTTTTCAATGTTTGGAACTTCATTTGACTCATATTTAGGTTCTTAAGCTAAAGTTCTTAAGCGCTGTGAAGAAACAAATCTAGTCCTTAATTTGGAAAAATGTCAATTTATGGTAGCAGGAGGAATTGTATTAGGTCATCAAATATCAAAAAATGATATGAAAGTTGATCCTTCTAAAATTCAAGTGATCACTAATTTACCTTATCTAATAAATATAAGGGGAATTAGGAGTTTTTTAGGACATGCTAGATTCTACATGTGATATATTAAAGACTTTTCAAAGATTGCTAAGCCTTTATACCATTTACTGGAGAAAGATGAAATTTTCAATTTTGATGAGGAATGGCTAAAAGCTTTTAATTTATTAAAAGAAAAATTAATCACTGCACCATTTATAGTATCACCAAACTAGGGAAAACCTTTTGAATTTATGTGTGATGTTAGTGATTATGCTATAGGAGCTATTTTAGGACAAAGATATGATAAAGTTTTCAAAGTAATTTACTATGCTAGTAAAACTCTTAATGAAACTCAAATCAATTATACAATAACTAAAAAAGAGTTGTTAGCAATAGTATATGCTTTTGATAAATTTAGATCATATTTAATTGAAACTCATAGTGTAGTGCATACAAATCATTCTGCTATTAATTACTTAATGAAAAAGAAAATGCTAAACCTAGACTTATAAGATGGATTCTTCTTTTGTAAGAATTTAATTTTGAAATAGTAGATCGAAAAGGGGTTGAAAATTAAATTGCTGATCATTTGTCCAAGTTTGAGTTAGAAAAACCGCTCTATTTTGAAAAAGAAATTAATGCATATTTTTCAGATGAAAAATTGTTCACTATTAATGAGTGGCGTGTTCCGTAGTATGTCGACATTGTAAACTTTATTGTTTGCTATATTATACCCTATGGAATGACATACCAACAAAAGAGGAAATTTATTTCTGAAGCTAAGACTTATTTTTGGGATGACCCATTTTTATATAAACAAGGAAATTATCTAATTATTCGAAGATGTGTACCATTAGAAGATACTTATGAAATTATCCAAAAATGTCATAATTCTGATTTTGGGGGATATTTTGATATTGATAAAATAGCATAAATAATGAGTGGCGTGTTCCGTAGTATGTCGACATTGTAAACTTTATTGTTTGCTATATTATACCCTATGGAATGACATACCAACAAAAGAGGAAATTTATTTATGAAGCTAAGACTTATTTTTGGGATGACCCATTTTTATATAAACAAGGAGAGGATCTAATTATTCGAAGATGTGTACCATTAGAAGAAACTTATGAAATTATACAAAAATGTCATAATTCTAATTTTGGGGGAAATTTTGGTGTTGATAAAACAACATACAAACTTTTACAATCTGGATTCTAGTTGAACTTGAGCATAAAGCTTATTAGGCAATTAAAGAGTTCAATTATAATTTGAATGATGCTGGTGAGAAAAGATTATTGCAATTAAATGAGCTTGAAGAGATAAGGAATGAATCTTATGAGAGTGCCAAGATTTATAAAGAAAAGATGAAGGTGTGACATGATCGAAGGATTCTTACTAAAAATTTTCAACCAGGGCAACAAGTTTTGCTATATAATGCAAGGTTAAGATTATTTCCAGACAAACTTTAGTCCAGGTGGATGGACCCATTTGTGATGATACTTATGGAGCTTTATGGAGCTTTGGATATTAAAGATCCTAAGTCTAAGAAAATATTTAAAGTTAATGGACATAGACTGAAACCTTATTTTATAGGGGATCAACATAAATTTAATGATGAAATGATGTTGGGTCAACAGAATAAGCACTGGTTATGTCGAGCTGACGACATAAAACCAAGCACTTTGTGGGAGGCAACCCATAGTTATCAGTGTGTTTTTATTTTGACTATCATTTTGTGTGTGATTAAGAAAATTGGGATAGTATTTTTGAAACTATTATGTGCTAGTAAAGATTTTAAGACTTTATTTAGTGACCAAGACATGTTAGAATGAGAATTTGGATGTTAAGTTGATTAATGCAAAAATGTGCACTTGCGCTTAAGCGCCAGATCCGGCGCTTAAGCGTGACAGTTTAAACACATGTGCGAAATTAATATTCTAAAAGGTTTAACCACCAATTAGTTTGTAAAAATGTGCCAAGGCAATTTCTAAATGTGTCTAGGAGTTATTGGAAGGATTTAGGCCGATTAATAGAGGGGTTTTGTGAAGGAATTTCACCTTAGATCATTTCTAGCCCTAAAAGTTTAAGAGAAAGTGAGATTTAGAGAAATTGTCTTCATGGGAGATGGATTTGAAGAAGAAGGAAGAAACCATGATGAAGAGGTTCATTAGTCAAAGTGCACAAGAGATGTATAATTGTTTCTTAGCTGTTATTATTGAAGGGATATCAGAGAAGATCAACAAAATTGAGAATACTATGGCTTTATTGGAGACCAAGGAACTTGAGTTGCAAACACATCTATAGCATATTGGATGAAAATTGAACGAAAATTGAAAATGCAATTTAGCCACACAAGTTATATAGAGAAAACAGATAAGGCGATGTTCATAAAGCAGAAGTGGATTGAAGAAGATAATATTAGAGCTTGTTACCACGGTCCATTTTATCAACTCTATATTCCTCGAGAGACTAATGAAAGACAGAAATTTGTTCCTTCGAATGAAGATTTGAATTAAGTTTAATGCTAGAAGTTATTTTTTTTCAAGTGGTTTAGTGTTTAAATCTTGTTTTTAGTATTTATGACTTCTTATATGTGTTTAATTGTGAAATGATTGTTATGTATTTGTATTTAGGAAAATTTTCTCATCCAAGACTATTTGGAGTGAGAATTAAGTGTTTAAAGGTATTTGTACTTGTTTATGAATTGATATAAGTTAGTTTGTGTGAAAACTTATGTTATTTTTAGCCTCAAATTGAAATAGTTATTATGGAGAATTTTGAGAGAGAGAGGGGAGTTATAGGAAGTTGAAAACAGTCATTTAAGTACTATGAGACCATTAAGGGGTGATTTACTTAGGCAAATAGTGAATTTTACTTTAATTTGAAAATTTTAATTTGAAAATTTTGAAAATTGTGCACTGGTGCCTAAGAGCCACAACTCGCACTTAAGCATGAGTCAACCCAAGAGGCAGGCGCCTAAGCGCCATTTACCAACACTTACGCGCCGGTTCATGAAAATCAGTTCGTGAATGGTTAAAAGCGAAATTTCAGCCCGAAAATCACAATTTTTGGAGCCACCATAACCTTCAACCATTAGATTTCATGATTTTTGAGGGCTATGGCACATCTAAAGTGAAGATTTCTTTGTGGAATCAAGTGAAATTTGCTAGATCCAAGTTCCTTGAGGTAAGAGCTTTACTTCTATGTAAAAATTTTGGATTTTCACTATGTATTTTGAGCACATTTTGAGAAATTCAGAAATTCACTATTCATGGTGAAAAATGAGAAAAAAAATATATGAAATTGCATGGGAAGTGTAGTTTATACTTTGGAAGTTTAGTTTAGTAATTTAGACTTGATTTTTGAAGTTATTTACGGAATTTATAAAATTTTTTGAATGGCACCAATAATGAAGAGGAGCAAAAGAAAAAGCCCTTTCGATTCAAGTAAATTTGTTTTTTCGAAGGCTTAGGATCGATACAGTGATGTGTTGAAATCACGAAAACTTATTCAGGACCAGTGTTTTAGGAATCCAAGTGGAGACGTAGAGGATTTGATCATTTGCCGACAGAGGGAACGATTTTGTTGTTTCTTTGCTGTGGTGGTTATTTCTATTGTTAGGGAGTTCTATGCAAACCTCCCTGACGCTGAAGACAATGGAGTCATGGTTCGAGGAAAGTTGGTACCTTTTTCACCAGAGGTATTCAACTTGTTTTATCATTTGCCACCTGATATGTTATGTTTTATGAAAATTATTGTTCGACTGAAGCTGAGTTGGACAAGATTATTTCTTACTTAACTGTTGGAAGAGGACTTTGGAAGATCACTAATGACACGAGAGTCAACTTCCCAACTTCAAAGTTATGTGCACCTTCAAAATCCTGACACTATTTTATTTCTGCTCGTCTGCTACCAACAAATCATCTCAATGAAGTGACCAGAGAGAGAGCGACGTTAAATTATTGTATCCTAGAAGGAAAACTCATCAACATAGGAGATTTGATTTATCAGACTACATCAGTTATGCCACTGCCGTTACTACTGCAGGTCTGGAATTTGTTTTCTTGATCTTTTTTTTGTGTGAGCAGGCTGGAGTTAAATATGATAGCATAGCTGGGAGGAAGTGAGAGGAAGTGATGTTACCTCTAAAGCCCGTCACTAAGGTGAATGTGAAGACTTATTCTGAGCATTCTATTTTTGGCTGGAGAAGAGAATATTCTAGGAGTTATGGAAAGGAGATGTCTACTACTTCTACCTCAGCTGCTTCTACATCGAGACCATATACCTCACGTGCTTCTACATCTAAAGGTGAGTCTACTGAGACCCAAGATCAATTGTTGCAGAGGACGATGGATCATATTAAGTTTATCGCTGATAAAGTTTAGAATTTATAGCATTTTACAGAGCATACTGATAGGTATAGTAGAAGAAAGAGTGATTATGAAGAGAAATTCCACTTATGAAGAGAAATTCCACTCAAAATTCCACTCATTTCTGGAGAACCTAATTAAGGGTGACCCAGGAGTGCAATTTCCTCCACATCCTTGATATCCTATTTATGAGCCTGCAGAAAAGTGGTATAGTGGTGATTCAGAAGTTGAGTAGAATTGAGAGATTTTATGTTTATAATATGTGTTTGACTATGTGCTTTGGACTTGATATTTGTGATGTATTGTTTATTTTTATGTTGTGGACTATGTGGTATGGTAATGCTACATTTGCTTCTATGTGATGATATGTATTATGTATTTTGTTTTGGAATTTTTTATTTTATTGTTATTGTGATGTCTGTGCTAATGTTTGTGCTAGTTAGTAGTTTGTTTTAAAATTCTAAGGTAGTAACTGTTATGAGTTTTGTAATTTACTTAGTTTAGAACTTAACTTAATTCTATGTCTTTTAAAAAGATGAAAATCTTGCTAACTTAGGTCTTAAATATTAAATTTCAGAAACTGCTACCCTGTATTTTTCTTTTATCATGTTTGTGAGTTTGTTTTTATGTTGAGATTGTGAATTCAAGTTAGTGTGTTAGTTTGCTTTTATGTTTAAAACCACTGTTTAGATGTCTATTGAATCTCTAGATGTTGAATTGAAATGAAAATATTAGAAAATTTTGATCAAAATTAATTTTACTCATGTTTTTAGTTTTATACTTTTATCATTACGGTATAAAAATTCTTGTTAGCAGTTATTTTAGTTTTATTCCTGCTTATATATATTTGATGCTAAACTGTTTAATTTGTTAAAAATTTAAGTTTGGAGGGAATGAAAAATACTTTTAAAACTTGAATTTTATTTGCTCTCAAATGAACTACAAGTGAATTTGATTTGAAAAGAAAAATTGATGATGTATATGAAGTTATATTAGCAAAGTAAAATTTGATTTTAGAAATGAGTAAGATAATTTAGTTGAAATTTTGAGTAATGAAGAAAAACTTTAAGTTAAAAGTTTTTAGTGTAGAAAATGATTAATATAAGTAACTATCTTTAGTAAGAGACATTGTATTTTTAAAAATTTTAGAAAATTAGACTTTTATTTTTAATACTTAAATTTCTTTTAGTAAAAATAATTTTCAAAGCTATTATTATATTTATAAGTAAAAGTTTTGTATCAAGACTTTGCTTTAGGAAAGAAAAATTAGAATTCAAAATTATTAAAGGCCTATCCAGATATAGTAATCCTTGCCTGAAAAAAAAAGAAAAAAGAAAAAGAAAAAGAAAAAAAATAAGAAGAAGAAAAATTGAGGGAGGAGAAGTTTGAGGATTAGTGTCTAATGAAAAATTGGTTCTACATTTGATCTTTATAAACATTTGATCTTTAGAAAATCTTAAGCTTATAGATATAATATAGTAAGTAAAATTATTCTTAATAAAAATTTTTAAGTGGAGATAATAAAAGAACTAAATTCTAAATTTGGAAGACTTACAATATTTCTGAATTAGATGGGAACGCATAGTTTCATCTTTAGTTTCGTCTTTATTAACATTAAGAATTTCTAAACTTTAAGTTGGTTTCATTTACTTAATAATTTTTCTAAATTAGAGTGCTATATTTCTAAATCAAAATTTTAGTAACTCTTAAATAAACTCATATACATAACATACATATTTAGTTTTAAAGATTGAAGTGTTACTTGAGGACAAGTAACAATTTAAGTTTGGGGGATTTTGATACGTCTAAAATATATAATGTTTTTAGACACATTTTTATACTTATTTTTGAGATATTACACTTTATTGGAAGATATTTTTGTGTTTTTTCTTTCAGGTAAATGCAAGAAGGTGAAAAATACTTAAAGGAGTGAAAAAGGATCAAATTTAGAGCAAATAGGTGAAAAATGTGCGAAAGTGATTTGGCGCCTAAGCTCCAGATCTGGCGCTTAAGCGACGGTTAAACAGAGAAGGATGTGTTTAAGTACTAGAGGCTTCACGCTTAAGTCTCAGTGGAAGTTATTGGATGAGTAAATTCGGTTTTTGTTAACTTTAAAGAGTTTTTTTAGGAACATATTGGCTTTATAAATGGTTACAACCACCATGGATAAAAATTTTTGCGAAAGGATTCATCTCTTGGGGAAATACATTGAATCAAGATATATTTTGAAGAGATGTCAAGGCAACTCTTGGAAAATTATGAAAGAAGGAAGAGAAGACTTTCAGAAAAGTCCTGAAAAGGTCCGAAAAGATGTGGGGTCCTGAAAGTACTGGGAAAGTTTTGAAAATTCAAAAATTGGTGAGTTAGTTGGAGAGATTTTCAGACACCACATATTTATCCTTTTTATTTTAGTTTTATATTGAGTGTTGTAAAAGAGAAGAGACTCAAAGGAACTTCAAGTGTTTGGTGGAGGACTTGAGAAAAGTTTTTAAATTTTATTTTAGATTACTTTTGGTTTTACTTAAGATTTATTGTTGGTTTGATAATGATTTCTACTGTTAAACTAAAGTGTGGTTTCATTTTCTCCATAAATTTTGAGTATATTTCTTTATCTTTCTTTGTAAAATGATAAGTACATAAGTGTTGGATGAAAGTTGTGGAGAGTATTGATCTTTAATGTTGGAAGAAGTTGTGATAATTGAAATCCATGTACTTCATTTACTTCTTGATTTGGCCAATCCAGATGTTAAAATTTATTATGAGAACATGTAAGAACTGGGCCGGTATTGTCTCAGTCAACCATTGGAAAGAATCACATGAGGTTGTACGAATAAGAATGTAGTTCATATGATTGAGTGCAAATAAATAAGGAAATATTCATTGAGGGGTGTAGAGTTAGAGGACTTTAAAGTGATAGGTTAAAGCCCCCAACTTGGTTTATGATTTTAGGTTCTGATACGAGATGTTAGCCCTAGGTGAAGGGAATCAAGGGAACTCTAGAGTGAGAGCTAGTATATTCCTTTCTTAGCCGGTCTTCAGAGCTATTCAAACTTTAAATTGGCCAATGTTCTTTATAGCATCTCTAGTAAGGGTAAAGAGTATTATTGCTCCTGTTTGGCACAACACAATATGCATACTTCTACAATAGAATTCCTATACTTTTTACTGATTCATGATAAAGAGAATGATATTTTATTTATATTGCCTTTATTTAACAAATATCTAGTTAACATTCTACAAAAACTCAAGTTATATTTTTAAGTTTGTTCTGTTTTTGTCAAAATATTAAAATTACCAAAAATATTTAAACTTTCTTTACTACGAAAATGTCTTTGGTTTAAATAATTGTATTTTTAAAAATAGAAAGTTTTCCAAAAAGTGCATATTGCATATCTTCCCTATGGGTTCGATATTCAGGTCTTAATCAAAAAGTCCTATATTACTTGATAACGATACGTATATTTGCGTAGTATCCCAATATATATAAATTAAAAGTTAAATTCTTATTTTTCTTCAAGATCAGGTTTTTGGTTTTATTGCAAAATAAAGAAATATAAGTGAAAAATATAATCAGAATTATTGTTATGTTGTTGCATATAAGCAGTTTCGGGATTAGGCAGCTTGTCTAATATTAGTTGTACTTTCTCTAGATTGACTTTTAATCCTTCAGGAGTAAATAAGATGCCATAGAACTTTTTGATAGACATTCAAAGGTTTACTTGGAGGTGTTTAATCATATCTTCAATTTCCAGAATGTTCCTAGGGTTTCCTTTAGATCTTCGATGTGTTGTTTGACTAACTTACTTTTAACTAGAATATCATCGACATGCACATCATTGCTCCTTTCTTTTTTATTAGAAAAAATTACATCTATGATGTGATGATAGGTCACCCCAGCATTTTTAAGCCTAATTGACATTAAATTAAAAAAAATATGCCTTTTGCAGTAAGAAATATCATTTTCTCTCCATCGGACTTGTGCATCTTTATCTAGTGGTAGTCAGAATAAGCATTGAGAAAACTCATCCTTGAGTATCCAACTGCTAGGTCCACCAAGGTGTCAATCTTTGGCAAAGAGGAGATATCTTTTGGGCAAATGGCATTCAGATTGATAAATTTGGCACACATCTACCACTTGTTGTTGACTTTCTTAATGATGACAACATTTGACAGCCACATCGGGTACTAGACTCCAGGGATATAGCAAACTTCCAGCAAATTTTGTACCTCTGTCGCTATCGATTAGGCCGAAATTCTAACGCACAATATGATATTTTGTTGGACTGGCCAAGAGTAAGGGCTTATGCTTTGTTGGTGCATGTTGCGTCAATTAAAATGCTTGGCATTTACGATGTGGTTCACGCGAACACTTCTTGATGTTTCCAAAGCGTCTATAACAGCTGGCTCATAGATCATATGTCAAAGTTTTCACTGATCCAAAAAATCTTATTAGGTTCTTTGTTGGACACAGGTATCTGGACAATGGCCTCAATAGTCTCGAGACCCCCCTCCTTTTAATATTGATGTTGAGTGATTCATGGTTTCCTAGGAACTTTACTGTCACGTGGTAGACATGACTTAGTTGTGTTTTCAAGAGGGGTCAACTGAAGATAACGTTGTAGGTTAGAGTAGGCTCTACCAAAAGGAAATCCTTCAAGTTATTTTTCTACTACCTGGTTCACCACAAGAGATGGCGAGGGAGACAAGGCTAAATGCCTCCATTCTTTTATTGAAGAATCCATACAATGAACCGCCCGGTGCTATCAATCGGTCAGCCTTGAAGCTGATCTTATCAAACACCTTTTTGTATTGGATATTCACCAAACATCCTATATTAGCAAGAATACTACCCACCTGGTTATTGTGGAACAGTGTTATAACAACAATTTCCTCACTGTAGGGTTCCTCTTTAGTGAGAGATCTACATCTGAAAGACAATTGGTAAATTTTTATTTGTGTACGAAATGATGGATCATACATCCGCAAAATGTGTCTCTTTGAACTAGAGGATCGGGTTCCTACCCTGAAGATGGCGGGTATTATCTCTGTTACGTAGACCTCTTTCACCCTGGCAAGTCCGTTGGAGAGATCTCATGTTAGCGCTTTTCCCTGTCGTTGTGTGTGCACGCTGACTACAAAAAGACTCTTTAAGCTTCCCGATGTGAATGAGTTCTTCAATCAAGTTTTGGAAGTGTCAGCACTCTGTGTCATGACTATGATCATGATGATAATGGCAGTACCACATTGGATACCATAAGGCAAGGCTTGAAGTAGGCATTGTTTTGGATGGTATGGACTATTTTTGTCATCGACACATTGAGTGGTGTCAGACATTGTATTTCCCTATAAGCATGTTGTCACTCATAATATTGAGCCGCAATGATGAGATTGTTTCTTTCAATCGTTTCTCTACTGATCTTATGACTGAGAGTTATTTTTTTGGTGATCAATGGAGGAGATCATCCTTTGCCCTTCACGGCTCTCCTCGTTCTTTCCAATTCTTAAATGGGTGGTCAGGCCATTTTTGCTTACCCTTTAGGAAGCCTTGAAGATCTTTCTTGGCAAGTATGTGCTTGTTCAATATCTCTAATGCTTAAGTAAAAGTAGTAGGCTTAAACAGATTTAGGTCATACATGAACTTTCTGCTTCAGACTCCTCGCTTCAAAGCTCTTCTGGCTTATTCAAACTTTAAAGTTCAAACATCTAGCATCTAATTTTGGAATCAGGTGATGTAGTTCAGAAAGCTCACACCCTCTCTCTATTTAATATTGAGCAATGTTTTTAAGTCTTTCCTCAGTTTCTATATGTTTTAGAACTATAAAATGAAAATACTTATAAATTTATAGTAATTTGTGGTGGCCTCGGTCGGCAGACCATTAAACCATTGAAGGGTCGATTTCTTCTGGGTGGTCAAGAATAGTCGACATATTATGGGATCGTCAATCTAGATTGGGTCGATTAATGACTTGAACAATGCTACATGGTCAATCGAGTCGTGCCTCCTTTTATAGGAATCTAAGAGAGGGATACTTAACTTGTTCGGTGGCATTACTTCTTTGATTTTGAAAGTAAATGCACCTCCGATGAGTGGCCTTACGGGCACTCGCATCCATTATTCCCATCATTTTTTTGTCTGCACAGACGCGGCTAGGTCGTTTTATTGGGACTTTCATTGTCCCTCTGCCCGCTAATTGCTGGCCTGGTTGTTCAGAGTTTGCGGGTCAGTCGAAGGGGGCCTTTGAGGACGGTCTGCCTGAGGTTTCGCCTCCAATCGTGGTGGCTATTCATTACTTTGGGTGATTGTCACCTGGAGTATCTCATACTACTCCATCATGAGGATCACTTTGGCTTGTAAGCCCTGGACCAACACATGGACGTCTAGTTGCGTAGCATCTTTGTTGGGTTCCATGTGTGTTATCTCTCTTTGGAATGTTTCTCCGTCGTAGTTAGCTCCGCTTCTCGTTTGGGGCAAGTCCACATTTACTGCACCGCCTTCTAGGATATTAATTCCCATATTATTTTTTGTGAACATGCCTCGAAAGTTAGAGCTGAGTGAAGGAGAAAAAAAACATTGTGGTGGGTCAAGAATTTACTGTAGATAGAATCATTAGGGGAGAGCGAGACTGTCTCCTTAATTCATAATTTAGCTTTTATTTATAGCACCATATTTTGTACATTACAAGAAGGATGTAAGAGTTATTGTAACCATTCTTAATATAATTAATGTTTTGATAAATTATACAGATTTTATATCATATATGTATCACAATTTAAATTTTAAACATGACAGTAATTGTCTGGCCTAACTTGTCTGAGTCTAGCTGATTAAGGCGATCGGCTGAGCGGAGACTATACTTTCCGAATTGTGTGTCGGTCAGTCGAGACGCTCTGTTATATGGCGATCTTCATCACCTCGGATCAGTCCGCAAACTGCATTCAGGCCTGCAGTCATGACCCACTGACCGAACCCTTTGTTATAGCATGTCAGCTAATCCTAATCGTGTGATCACTTGTTGAATGGTCAAATGCTTTCACCATTCGACTGATATTTGGATCCTCCAGTAGCTTTGAGATTCATGCTGATGTTTCTGATGTATACAATATATATACCACTTAATTCCTATGTATTTATATATCTAACATCTAAACTATAATTTTTACATAATGAAAATGAGTCTTTTATTTTTAAAATGTTATAATAGTGATATTTTGACGTGGTACTAATTGTATGGGTGGCATAAATGTAAAAAAATAGAATGTAGTTGTTAGGTATCTAAGAACATAGGAATTGGGTGGTATGTTTGTTAATGCCACTAAAAATAAATGGGAAGCAATTTTTAGAAATATTTAAAATTTTCTTTCTAGTTAATTTCAAAGTATTTAAAATTAACCCGATTTCTGTGATTTTTGTGAATTTGATATCTAAGTAGCTAGTTGGAATGATATGATTCAAATAATTATTATATGTAAAGAAACTTCAAATTATTCAAACGATGTAAAAACAGATACGATTCAAATGATGCATCAAAGAAATATATTGCGGTAAAAGTATTTAACCACTAAAGCAAATATTTAACAATGTTATGAGAATACAATGGCTCTATATTGATTATTATTTTACATTGACACTACTTATTTATAAATACTTATTTTCCACAGCAGGTTTATCAGACGGTTAGTAAAGAAGCGATGCCGTCACGCATAAAATATGTACGCTTAGAAATCAAATTGGTTTTCTCTTTATGTAATTTATTATTAGGCGTCTAAGCTTTATCTATTTCGTGAAAACTAGTTGCTCCTTGACTCTACGACTTTACGTGCGAACTCCAATAACATGTCGTCGCCTGCTTTAGATCGCGGAGCTTATTTCCTGGCCTAGGTTATTTTTGGGTTATTTATCGGTTATCGAATAAGAACTCATATATTTCACTTCAATAACCCAAAAATAACCTAGAAATAACACAGAAATAACATCCGCGGTTCCACTTCAATGACCCCAAAATAACACTGCGGAGGTTATTTTTGGATTATTAAAGAGAAATCATATTTTTTAATTCATTAACCTCGAAATAACCCAGAAATAATCTTTGCGGTGTTAATTTTGAATTATCTGCAGAGGTTATTTCCTTCTGGGTAATTGCGGACTTCTAGGTTATTGTGAAATTCGCAGTTTTACTTTAATATTTTTTAGGAGGGTCCGATATAACACACATGACGATATATTACTAGAATTCTACACTTAGAGCTACATTAGACGTCCGGACATAAATTTTTTTCTCTCTGTTCCATCAGTGTACCTCAATTGCTGTCAAGCTTTTACCTAAAAAAACATAGAATTTTACAAATTTTAAAAGAAGTCTATATTAATACCACAGTCACCGTATTGACAAATCTAACAGGTAAATTTAATATTTCTATTTATAACGCCATGGTGCCCTAAATTTTTGTGTGAAAGGGTGTTTATCATTTTTGAAAAATTGTTAATAATGATATTTTTTATGTAAACTTAAATTATATTGTTATGCATGTAAATTTGAAACTTTAGGTTTAAGAAATTAAAATATAAAAATTAATTAGATATTCATATCGCATGTTAAATCCATCACAAAATAAGTCCAAATTGTTAAAAAAATTAAAGGTAAATCATGATTGAATTTTGATTATAATATTCTCATTTATACATGCATTTATTTAAAAACAAATATTTATTTAATTAATGTGAAGGCAGATGATGTAACAAATGGCCAGAATATATTGATGGCAATAAATAAGTTGAAGCTGTAAATTCCCAACACCAGCAAAGCGACATGCCACTTGCTTATGCTCATCTTGTGGACATTGTGTTGCCGAGGAGTTGGTCAATCCTCTTGGCCACGTCAATGATAAAAAATGATGATAAGATCAAAAGAAAATGTTATTTCCAATCAAAAAAATTTGAAAAACGAAAAAATTTATTAGCTAACATTGTAAAATTCTATGTTATTATTTTTTTTTTTTTAACATAAAAGCTGGGCAAAAATTGAGTTACACGAACGCGGGGAGGGGGCGGAGTAACTCCTAACATAGTTCTAAGTGTGGACTCTCAGTAATATACGTCATGTGTGTTATGTCGGACCCATCTAAAAAATATTAAAGTAAAACTGCGGACTCTGTAATAGCCCAAAAGTAATCCCGGAATAACCTCCACAGTGATTTTCTCTTCAATAACCCAGAAACAACACCGCGGATATTATTTTTGGGTTATTTCGAGGTTTATGAATTGAAAAATATGCTTCTATGTTTCTGAGGAATTGTCAATCCTTTTAGCTACGTCAATGATAAAAAAATGATGATAAGACAAAAAAAAAATGTTATTTCCAATTAGAAAATTTTGAAAAAAAAAATTATTAACTTGAGGATTTCGGTCGATGGTTTGATTTGGTCGCAACAAAAAAAAAAAGAAAAAAAAAAGAGTTAATATTTTCATTCAAATTACATTAGTGCTATAAACATATTAAAAAAAATGTATATTTAACTTGTAAAAAATTTGACAAAATGGCATCTTTTATGGGATATTAAAAATATTGGTGAGGTTAATGTAAATATTAAAATTTTGGGGGCGAGACATGTAAAACCCATAAGAATGGTGTGGTAAGTTGGTAAATGTTCCCATTTTTGTTAATGATTTATTTCTTTTTTTAATTTATTCAACCATGAGATGAGTGGGAATCACCAGAGATCTTATTCTTAGGTATAAATTCCTACAAAAATATATTTTAATAAGTAATTATGTTATAACAGTTAATCAAAACTTAATTAAAATGATTTAAAATTTATTTATTTATTTTAAATATATATTACTTAGATCAATTGAATTGTTCGGTTCACCGGCATAGCCTTGAACTTGATTCACTGAGTCTGATTGATTTGATCTGAAATTCTGGTGATATTTGAGTGTACAAAACAACTTAAAACTTGAACTATGATCATATCTATCAGATATAGAGCCAAGTTTCATGGCATAGATCCATTAAATATTTCAAGACCAAGGCAATGTACAGCTAGCACAATTAGCCTGTCTAGTTGCAACGAAATTGTGCTCCCCATTTGCCTTATATCCAATAAAGTATTTAAGTCCAAGCTCTTTGTCATTTCCCTCTAACGGAATTAGTACATGGGATATAACATGCACTTATCACATTTTATTTTAGTAATTTGACCCATTTTAAGCATGTTGGGCTAAGTTTGGGTCAAACTTGGGCTAGCCATGGGCTAAGTCCAAATTGATTGTTTTATTTGGTGTAAAACATCATGATGAACAACTTTCATGAAGGATGAAAGTCATTTTGAAGTTGATTTGATAGTCAATTTGAATGGGTTTTGATGGGTTTGGATTTAGACCTAAATTAAGCCTTTAGGGGTTTTGGTCAAAGATGGTCAAATTGACCAAATTGGACCATGGTGTAGTTGGACAAAATGAAATTGGGAATATTTTGGATGTATTGGGATTTTTTGGGAATTTTTAGAATTTTTGGATTTTTGGGCCATGGAGGGGCATTTTGGTAATTTGGCCATTTTTGGAATTTTTTGTCAGTTTTGGCAAATTTGGATGTATTCAAAGTGTTTGGAATAAGTTTTGATCAGTTTTGGGTATTTTGGCAAAATTTGGGAATTTTGGCCAAATTTGGGTCCCAAGGGCAGTTAGGTAATTTGGAGGTGCCTAGGGGCAAAAGACCCAAGATTAGTATTTCAAATAGAATTGGATAAATATCCATTCTAAATGAACTGTGGATCAATAAAATCCTCATTTTGGGTTCTTATGAATTGGTTTTAGCTAGAATAATGTGAGGATATTGTGTACCCTAACTTCAAACCAACACCCAGGGTCGATCCTAAGGCCAAGTAATCCTATAGGAACTCCTCTTGAGTTCTCTCATAATGATCTTACCTACTAAGTGCTAGAGGTTAGGACCAATATGTGGAACTTCAAGTTGAGTAAAGAGAAGAGTTTTGAGTTTCTAATGGTGAGGGTACCTTTTCTAGTTTTCTAAGACTAGTCAGTAGGAAAGTCCTATAGCTAGACCTAGGCTACTAAAGAAATTTCTAGACCTCAACCAAAAGTGAGGTCAACACTCCCGGCTCGCCTTCTTCCTCGCCTCCGCTGCTTGATTCGCCTCGCTCGCCTCACCAGCTCTGAGAACCGAAGCCGCTCACCCACTCCTCCTTTGCAGCAGCTCTAGCCGAACACTTCTGCTTGTCGAAGCCCCGCATTGAAGCTCCATTGTACTCCACGATTTTCTGCACCAAAATCCAAGCTCCGCTCGCTTCTTCCTGGCGCGATCTCCTCCTCCTTACGCCGAAGATCCACACTCGCCTCACCCGCTCTTCTCTGCGACTCGATCGTAACTCCCGATCGAAACATCTGTTGCGCTTCTTCCCCGCACCGGTTCGATTCCGTCTCAGTACCGAAAGCCTTCGTCTCATCTCCCCAACCCCGCTCGCCTCCTCTGTACCGAAACTTCCGCCGCCTGCCTCATCCCTCTGATTTGATTTGCCTCCTCCTCGAAGCACCGAGATCGCTCGATCCCACTCCCGCTCGCCCTCTTTTGTCTCGATCGAAGCCCCACTCGCCTCTCGTCCATATTGACGTCGTTCTCCTCTCCTATGCACGAAGCCACTTAGCCCTCCCGTACACGTCTGATTCGCCTCCATCTGCTCTCGACAGAACACCTCTGTTGATTGTCTGCCGTAGGAGGAACACTGAACTTCGTCAGCCCTCAGCAATTCTTTTTTTGTTCCTATACTCCTCATTTTATTTATACAATACATGTCATCTAGGAGTTAGGAAGATTTGTCATACGCATCCACTCAATTCATGTGTTTTTTTTTTACTTGTCTATTACCTCAAACTTTCACATGAGTATGCATAGCATTCAAATATTTTTATGTTGCAACAAAATAATGCATTTAAGTACCTTTTACAATATAAATAAGCTTCAGTATTTGTAAGTCTATTTGCTGAATTGAAAGTTTTGGAATGACATGGATGTTGTTTCGAACCTTATAAACTTGCGATTTTGGAAGGATAAAATGCTGCTTTGGCCATAGATGCTTACTAATTCTGGAGAATTATAAACACTATTTTGATCATACGTTATTGATGATTTTAAATGCTTAGTTGTTGGTTTTATGTTTCAAGTACCTAAATGCAATATTGTGAAGTCCCAATGACCATTTACTTGTTGATCTTAAGTACTCATTTGTTAATTTCATGTTTCAAGCCCTCGAAAGGAAATACAATGAGGCTTGATATGATCGTTATTCTAGGGCTTGAATGCTTCTTTGCAGGTCTATACTCTTTCATTTCCGAATGCCTCCCTTGGAGGCTGTTTTACATGTTGTTTGGTGGATCCCAACATTGCAATTCTTAAGGGCTTTGTCAACTGATTCACGTACTATTTTAAGGACAATTTGTTAACTGGTTTTGGAGAGTTTACACACTATTTTGGACTGAATTTCCTAGCTGATTTTGGGACATTTAAGATTAATATTTTGAGCTTACATGAGAGCCGTTTCGGAATTTTAAAATTACTGTTTAAGAGCTGATTTTGAGATCTTTGTCTATTGTTTTGGGGCTGATTTTGAGAGCTTTGCCTACTGTTTTGGAGGCATTAAACCCACCATCTGCGGGGTTGTTTTAATCGGTGTTTTGAGGCATTTTGGCGGGCTAATTATGAGGCAATCTACACATTATTTTGGCGAGATTTATGTAGACTTTAAGTGCAGATTTACATGCGGTTTAAAATTGGTTTTACAAACCCCTTTTTGCCCACTATTTCGGGTTTCAATTGATTGTTATTTAAACGTTTTTAGGTTAATCCACTCGTTATTTTCTCTTTTACTTTACTAGTTTTTGGAAGTGGGTCTGCCTCATCCTTCTTTTGTTTTACTTCTGTTTTTTAAATGGTCAAGTCAAAAAATGGGAATTTCTGATTTAATTAATTGGAAGATATAGAAAACCTAAAATCACCTTAAGCATAAGTTAAAGTGTAGGTTTCCTAAAGCTTTAAGTGCACACCCTAGGTGAGAGCTCATCCACCTAGTCCTCGGTTTAGGCTTCCTACACTTTAGAAGAGGCTTCCTACACTTTAGAAGCACACCCTAGGTGAGAGCCCATCCACCTAATTCTCAGCATAGGCTCCCTAGATTTTAGGAGCACACCCTTGATGAGAGCCCATCCACCTAATCCTCAGCATAGGCTCCCTAGATTTTAGGAGCACACCCTAGATGAGAGTTCATCCACCTAATCCTCAGCATAGACTCCCTAGATTTTAGGAGCACA
>NW_018225375.1:0-3152 GCF_001263595.1 Phalaenopsis equestris | reverse complement strand
TTTGAGCCACTCTCATTTGCCCTTCTACGTCCTACCTTGAAAACCTAAACCTTGAAATCTTGAAGACTAGAACCATTGATCATTATCGAGAGTTTTCTCAAGTGACTCCCGTCATTTGGGATGTAATTAACTATAGGGGCTTGCCTCTATAGGGAACTTGGAACCCAGGTAAAGTAAACCCTATTTAATCTTTGTATTAAATAGGAGAATTTGTCGGTCATATATAAAAGATTCACAGACCAAACGGATGTCACAAATCTCTTAGTTTGCAGGATTGGGTCTATCGCTGAGGTCTACACTTATCTCTCGGGAGGGTGTAGTCTTCACGGTATCAGGCACGATTATGCAAACTATCAGACTAATGAGATCCATTTGGTCTCATTTTTCAAAAATTAAAACATATTACTTTTAAAACTCAAACTATATATCTTTTATACTTAAATTAAATCTCAAAAATTATTTTCATATACCATATTTTCATAATTAATCAATCGAAAAAAAGTTGACCGACAATTTCTGGCGACTCCGCTGGGGACAAGTTCCTCTCTCCATTTTGATCAAGTGGTTTTGTCTTCATACATCGGCAGTGTGTCAATGCCCATCGTGGGCCAGACTGCTGTTCTTCCATTGACATACTGTACTCATTTCATTCTTGAGTCAGTATGATCAACTCTTCTTGGATTTCACGACCATCTGCTTAACCATCCTTAAGCAGAGGGGTTCAGGAATCTCTAGGGTTTAGTTGGGTGGACCCCCAATAAGTGTGGTAAATTAAGAGTGGTTTATTGAAGCAAGTCCGATGCGAAGTTACCCCTTCTCGGACCGGGTACTATGCTTTATTCCTCTTCGATCTTGACTTGTTGTGTCCTATGTTTTATTCCTCTTCGATCTTGACTTGTTGTGAATGAGTAATACTAAAATTTCACTCTCACAATCTTGCATTTAAACTCCAGACAAAACGGAATTCCATCAAATTTTCAAAGCGAAACAAATCACAAAATTTGGAACAAGATTCGCATGAATAAATTTCAAAGGATACCCAGTTCATAAGACAAGTGCGTTAACTTGAGTACTTTCGTTGTAATTACGAGGCATTGGACGTCACTGACTTCCAGAAATTTTTTTCAAATGACAGGGACAATATCTTTACCAAAGTTGATCTTTTCTTTCGCCACCGGAATGGAGTTCGCTATTAGCAAGAGCGAGCAACCTGACTTGGCAGTCATTAAGTTTGGACAAGTATTCGACGATATTGAAGTCAAGTTTGGGAATGTCGTTGCCACAATGATGAAGTCTGAACCGCACGGGTCCGCCGAGCCTATTGTGGAGTTCAACCTGAAGTCTGCTAAGGAACTCCCCCCTTTGAAAAGAGTATTGATTGAAAAGAACCCTGCTCTTGCTATAAAGTCTGCCTCTAGGAGCATAGGGGCCGCTCCCAGAACTGTTTTTGCTTCTGCCACTGGGTTCACTGCTACTACACCAACTATTCCATTAAACAAAAAGAAGGAGATTCTATATGAAGAAGTGTCAGTCGATCCTTTTGCCTCGCCATTTTCTGTATTCGAGACTGGGTCCAACTCAAAGTCCGTGCGACTGACAGAGACACAGGAAATTAAGGACAACCAGAAAATTCTAAGGACTGAGAAGGCAAAAGCCACAGAGTTGGCTACTACTGACACCGACCTCCGACTGGATGAGACAGGATTACGTGAAACTTTACCTCTACTCATGGGGAGTAAGTTTCACCAGTTGCCTGCCACCTACGGAGAGGATGAAGTCTATGGGGTTGCTACCACAGTACTGTCGTCATCTCTCCATAATAGTCCAAAGCCAGTGATGACATTCAAAGAGAAATCTGAGAAAGTAACAACGGTGCAAAAAGACAACCAGTTAGTATAGATTCAGGTCGAACAGCCTCAACAGTACAACCAGAAATATCTGCAGCAGTACAATCTACAGCATAACCAATAATACAACCAACATCACGGTCAACAGTCATCCCAGAATAGTCCATGCCAGATGGATGAAATATAGGGTCCATTTGTGGCTAAGCAATTGAACAAAGTATATTCTTTCAGAAAAGCAGTTGTTGCAAAGATGTTCCAGGATTTGATTAAAAATCCAAAATTCAGATTACGAGAGCCAAAGAGGCCAGAGGAAGTCCACAAGAAAGACCATCCCAACTATTGTCCCTACCACAGACTGCTTGGACATACTATAGAGAATTGTATCAGCTTCAAAGAATGGCTCAAAAAGAATTTCAAAAACGGGAGGATAACGATCCCGAAAGAGTATTTGACAGAACTTGAAAGATGTTCCATCAATATGATTTTGGTGGATCCAGTTGTTCCAATTGACTCCTACGTGACTACACCAGTGCTCAACAAAAGAGGTGAGACTCATCAAAAAACCTCCAACTGACCTTAAGGTTATCAAAGGAAGGTCGATCGAGGCTAAATTGGAAAGACTTCGAGCCGACATTGCACGGTTGTCTGAAGAACAAAGAAAAGATACGAGTGATGAACCCTACGAGCTGTCAGATTATGTAAAAGAGGAATTCACAGAAAACAACGTTGTTGAGGCCATAACCATCTTACCCTCGCGCGATGCTCTTTTTCCCACTGAGGAGAACGCCGTGGATGAGTTGCAAAGAGCCATTCAACAACGTGATGAACATATCAACCAGTTGAAGAAACAACTAGAAGAAATGATGACCGCGAAGATCAAGGACAGTCACAGTCACCACAAATGACAGCTCCAGAAGCAAGTCAGCAAGAAATTGTTCATATTACAGACGAAAGACTCCAGAGCATGATACAGGAAAAGGACCTTGAACAAATGGTGGAACAACAGGTAAGAGAAGCCCTGACTCAATCAAAAGAAGGGGCATTGATTCTAAAGGGTAGAACATATCCCGAAGAATTTGATGATGTCCAATACCCCAAGGGTTTCGTACCACCGTCGTTCAAGACATTTGATGGAACGGGAAACCCCCGACAGCATGTTGCACACTTCCGAGCAAAATGTTGCAACGCGGGGGGTAGTGATGCTTTGTTATGCCGTCAATTTGTATGCAGTCTTTCGGGAATCGCTTTTGACTAGTACGTTGAATTGCCTAATGACTCAGTGAAAACATTTGCAGAATTGGAAGA
>NW_018225374.1:0-745 GCF_001263595.1 Phalaenopsis equestris | reverse complement strand
ATAAACTTGAGTCACAGTAAAGGGTCATAACCAACTAGACTTCAATTTCCTAGGAACTAACTTCAGTCTAGTATTGTAAAGCAAAACTTCTTGTCCTGGTTCAAAGTTCTTCTAGTAAATCTTACGATCATGCCATAACTTTAGTTTCTCCTTATAAATTCTATCGTTATCATAAGATTCATTTCTTAATTCTTCCAATTCATTTAATTGTAATTTACAATCTCTTCTTACCAGCATTTTTCAACTTATAATTGAATTCTTTAATTGCCCAATATGCTTTATGCTCCAATTCTACTGGTAAGTGACAAGTCTTTCCTAAAATCAGTCTGTAAGGAGTCATTCCAATAGGAGTTTTATAAGCAGTCCTGTAAGCCCATAATGCTGTATCCGGTCTAGTAGACCAATATACTCTACTAGGGTTTACAGTCTTT
The DNA here is from genome assembly GCF_001263595.1 of Phalaenopsis equestris. NCBI lineage: Eukaryota > Viridiplantae > Streptophyta > Magnoliopsida > Asparagales > Orchidaceae > Phalaenopsis > Phalaenopsis equestris. The sequence continues at coordinate 314 of NW_018225374.1, read as the reverse complement.
TCAAGTATTTGTTTAATCTCTCTATTAGAAACTTCAACTAACCCACTAGTTTGAGGATGATAGGCAATAGAGATTTTATGATTAATATTAAATTTTTTTGTCAATCTCAAAATGTATCTATTCCTAAAATGGGATCCTCCATCAGTGATAATCATTCTAGGCATTCCGTATCTAGTGAAAATATTTTTCATTAAAAACCTTGAAACACTTTTAACGTAACAACGAGGTAAAGCTTGTCCTTCAGTCCATTTAGAAATGTAGTCTACTGTAATTAATTTATATAAGTTCCCAAATGAAGGAAGAAATGGTCTCAT
>NW_018225373.1:0-7106 GCF_001263595.1 Phalaenopsis equestris | reverse complement strand
TGGGCAAAAGAGCGGCATTTGTGCCTAGATCACTTTGTAAAAGTTGAAGGTATCAACCAACTCTTAGTGGATTTTGGAGCCATAATTTAAAGAATCTTGGCAACAGCACAATTCTCTCTCATTCAATATGATTGGAACCTCAACTCTTCACAGTTCTCAAATGAATAGAGTCATTAAATGCACACTTGAGCTGCAATAGGTTTAGATTTGTGGTTTCCTTCTTTGACTGCGTAGTAAATGAACACCTTGAGAAATGTGGCTTTTGTTGTAACATACAAGCCCCATCTCAATCAAAAAGAAAGGAAAAAGATGAAAAAGACAAAGAAGAATAGAAGATAGGGTTCTGAAAATCTCAGATTTTTAAGGAATTTTTGAAAGTGTAAGGTTCTATATCTTCACAATAAGGCTCTATTTATAGACATCTCACAGCAGAATTCCAACATAATAGGCAAATAAAACAAATAAAAAACCGTTCCAAATTAAATTCGCATCTTTATAAATATCAAAATTTTGTACCATGAATGCTAATTATGGCACGCTAAGGAATCAAATTCAGCATTTATTATAGAATCAAACAATTCTATCATAATCTATTGTGCCAAGCTAAAAATAACAAGTCGAATTACATATGATAATTTTCAGTTGACCCCTTATATAAAAAAGCAGAGAAAAACCATAGGCATGGATTAGCAATTGCTTCAACAAAGATCTTCTCGCTTTTAACAAGGCACTTCATCATGAATTTGCCACCAACCATAGACTAATCCGACCAACTTAATTCTAAGTAATTTTGGTAGGCGATTAACAGCATACTCATCTCAAAAACTTCCTTTTGGCTAGTTTCAATCGCCTTAGTGAAAGAATTCTTTAACTCAAACATCTGACCCAAGAACTCTACCTAGTCGACTGAGAGATTTGACTTCAAACTAACTCTCTGTTAATAAGTCATAACTTTTCTTCACAAGTGTAACGTCAAAAGTCACCGTACACCTTTCCTAAGGAGGTATCTTAGCATTTAAGTCGGAACCTTTATAGTAGCAGCAACATGAGTTGGCACCGGAATTGTCAAACTCTTTTCCGTTAAGACATGAATACATTCACTTAAAGAGCATCCAGAAATGGGAAAAAATTATTCAAGCCTTCGGTTGGATTATACGCAAAAGCACATTTCAAAGTTTAAATCCAATAGAAGAATTTATACCCTTGATGGGTGAATCCTCAACTTCAACTCTCTATGCATCCCAGCATTCCAATGCTCGGAATGTGACGGGATAAGCTTTTCTGGAACAACTTTCTTGGCTTAAGAAGCAGACTCAACTTTTGAAAAAGCCACTTCAACATTAGCTTGAACAATATCTGAACAAATATGTTGATCAACAAAATACTCATCATCCAACAGTTCCCTTAAAGTGAACATTGTAAAATTTATTCACTTTTATATAATAATTCCAATTAAAAATAATAATCATAGTCGGAAAAGCAAAACTCTACTTGTTCCAAATTTTATATGTAAAGGGAACGACAAAGTGCTCAACCATTTGAACTAGTTTGTAATCCCAACGTTCTCCTTTTCAATTTTTGCCTTCTTTTTTCTTTCTTTACTATGAACTCCCATTTCTTCTGCTTACCAAATAATGTGAAAAGAAAGTTTTATCAAAGGATATCAATCTCATCTGATCAAAAATGATGAATTCAACGACCAATTATAGAAAGAACAATATTTTATTTCAATCATTTATTAACAATTAATGTACATTTAACCATTTTACTCTTTTCACAATAAACTTACAAGATATATGAGAATCTAGAAATTAAACATGTTTAGCTGAATATCCTTAGATCAAAACCCATAAAAATGATGACATTACAAACCTTCGTAATAAATAAAATATAAATGGAAAAATAGCCATCAACCTCTACTCTCAAAACATCCACAAAGGCGTCAAGAACAATGAACTTATAATAAGCAGAGATGAAAAACCTCAGCAAAGATAACGAGGGCGGAAAAAGCAGGAGCGATCTCCCAAACAAAGCCGGTATTGTCGGAGAACCACTCGATGTCACCCTCATTGCCGCAATAGAAGAATATGGGGGACGGCGGTGTCCAGAGGCCGGCTGAGGGTCCGACAAGGTACCTCTGCTTGAAGCCGGGAGCCTCGGCGAAGCTGAAGTGGTCCAATCGCTGATGGAAGTAGCGCGTATCGTACTTGGAGGCGTGATGGGTTGCAGCGGCATGGTTTCGGAGTCTGGAGCCGGCGGATTGGCCGGGGAATCGCGGAATGTGCGGAATGGAGGCCGATTCCGCCGCGGTGAGCACGAAGATGATCAGAACAAAAAGGGGTTTCATCTTGGGAGAGTATGGTTCTCAGTGCAGCAGCAGAACTCAAAACTTTTCATTTGGGAGTTACATGGATATAACACACATAAAATCTTCCTAACCTCCCTGTAATGAAAAAATATATTATCTCAATAGTACTGAAGCATCAGTATTCTAATGGAGAGGTGTCACGTGACATTATGATGAGATCATTGTATATGTGGCACTTCTTCATTAGAGTACTCCTGAGATAATATTTTTTCCCCTATAATCACAAATGTACACAGTCCTGCATACTTGTTACTTAGTCAAATTTTTCTGTATTTATTTATCCGGATCAATATTCTTAATATTTTTATTAAATTTATTCTAATTAGAAATTAAAATTTAAGTAGGTTATGTTTTAATTTTGGGTTCAATGAGATAATTACTTACATAGCACCCAAGAAGATATTACTATTTATAAAATTAAATTGAGCAGCCATATGATATTTTCGAACTTCTAAATCGATCATTCATGTCTGTCGCGAACAATTTTTTGAGATTCGAATAATAATGAAAAATAAGTTGAGATTTTATCATAAATTTTGATATTTGAGTAAGAATTTGAAAAATGATTGAAAGAGGGTGCTATATTTATAAATAATAATAATAATTATAATATTGCACGTGCTTTCATTTTTCAAATAGTTAACTCAATTTAAAAATGCACGAAATAGTTTTTATATAATTTGAGTAATTTTAAAAACAATTAAACATTTTTAATATATGAAAAGTATTTTATTTTGAGTAAAATAAAAATTAAAAATAATAAAAAATAAAAAATAATCGAAAAAGACCTATATGATTTTTATAATATTTCACAAAGGTTTCCTAATATTCGAGCGAATTTATTTCGATTTCTTTTTTCAACCAAATTACTCCATCTGAATAGAAGTGTGAACGACTTGATTTCGACTTAAAATCAAATTTAATGCATATAAGCTCGCTTGATTTCAAGTCTTGGCTTGAATTGATTATTTTTTATTGTTCGAGAAAAAAGAAGATATGATTGTGTGAGTTATCCCAAAAATAGGAAGGAAGCTCTTTTTAAAAAATATTTAAAAGGGAAGAACTTTTAAAAATTATATGATTAGTTTTTATTTCGTTTCTTAGCTTCATAACTCATTACTTACGAAACCAAAATTTGATACTTATAATTTAATAATTCATTCCTCCTTCACAATATGATACTTGGCCATATCAATTAGAATTTAAGTTAAATAGAATTTAATAAATACGATAAATTCAGATTTATCAAATCTAAATATTATTAAATCTGAAAAAAATATTTGCTTCAAATAAGATTAAATCCCGTTTAATCCATTTGATGTGTTTGACATAAATCTATTTTAAATATTTTTTTCTAAGCTAAATCAGTTAAATTCAACTATTAAGTGGATTTAATAAATCCATATTTAATAAACGAAACGAGGAAAAATAGAATTTACATTTATCTAACATATTTATGGTGTTTGGTTGAATTTAGGTTAAATTCATACTCGTTGTTCGCGAACAATTCGTGTTCGGTTCTTCAATGAGTTCGTGTTCAATTCGTTCGATAAGTAAATGAGACAAACGCGAATAAATTTTTTTCATTCGGTTAGTTAAACGAACCAAACACGAACAGTGATGCGTTCGTTCGTGTTTGAATCGTAATTGTTTGAAATATAAAATAATATAAAATAATTATATATAAAAAATTTATTATATTTTAAAACATTAAATTTTATAAATTATAATATATAATAAAATAATAATAATAATATATTAATATACTATAGTAGTAATATACTAATATAGATATTGTATATTTATATAATATAAGTTATATAATTAATATATAATATTATTTTTATATATTAATATTAAGGATGTCAAACTGGCTCGTCGTTCGCGAACAGCTCGTGTTCAGTTCATGTTCGGCTCGTTCGTTAAGAAACGAACACGAGCTTATTTCAAACAAACTAAATTTTAAACGAATCGAACACGAACACAAGCTTTGTTCGTTCGTGTTCGGTTCGTTTACACCCCTAATCGTACCCAACGTTCCCTTAGAAAACTAAAAAACTGACACTTAGACTAAGGGCCCGTTTGGGGCAGCTTATTTGATGTGGTGGTGTTCTGAAAGCGCACCTGACCTGTTTGGGTAAACTGCGTTTTGGCAGCTTATGCGTTTTCAAAATGCTGAAAACAACGTTTTCACACCGCACCTATCTAGGTGCGGTGACATCTTTCTGACAGCGTTCCGGCTTTTCCAAAAAAATAAAAATTTGTAATAGCCACCACATATAGCTTATCAGCAGATTATTCAATAAGCTGCAGCTGCCTCAAACAGACCCTAAATTACTTGTTACTTGTTCACTGCATAAAATACACTTGTATATTGAGATACTTTGACACTCAATTTTTAATCTCACAACTAACAATTTTTGCAATTAGTCTTGAATTCACTAGTCAACAACACAACTCGCTAGCTTTAGAACTTGGATTATACATTGATGCTTTGATAATTCATTCACTTTACATAATGTTGTTTTTGGTTGTTTTGAACTCGAAGTACCCAACATGTCTGATTATGGTCTTATAATTCTTCTTTCCAAATAGCCCTCTTATTGGAACCATCGAGATGATTCATGGAAGGAAGAGAACTTAGAAGAGGAGGAAATAAGACAAGATCAAGGAAACAACTTCAGTACAAAAGAACATGGAGCACTAACATAAGGTTATCCCCGAGCGATAGATCAAGAGTGTAAGTCTAAAATGACATCAGATTAAGACACCTTGAAGCATGTTTCACGAAGAGTCCCCCTGCCAGAGAACCAAAACTAAATATTAAGACACCTTGATGCCTCTATAATGAAAAGAGAAAAGTGGTCTTGCTATAAAGCTGAAACACTCCCACAAAAGTTTTATACCTTGTTTGGGTCTGAGAGCTCTAACACCTTAAGTACTCTAGACAACCACCAAGATAAAAAGCTGTGCTTGGCGCTACTCAGGTTGAAGAAGTATGAAGGCTCCTCCTCGGAAAATGCAGAATGATATAACTGTCTAATTAAATCCTATCGCAGAGACCATATTAAGTATGAATTGGGTGATATTCATGCATACAAACTCATTTTAAAAATGCTGAAAAAGTAAAATAGAATTTAAAATGATGATATTTTTATCCTACATTTTGATTAGTCTTAATACTTTATTATTAGTATTTTGTAGAAAAATATATTTTTGTAGCCTTAAAGAGCCCAAGTTATATTCAGTGAACTTCCCAGATAAAAGACAAACTTAAAAAACTTGAATTCAATACACAACATACAATAAATAAATTATATGAATAAATAAAATAAAATAAAAGGGTACCGCTAGGTCAGCAACACACACACACACACACGCGCGCGCGCGCGCGCTCGCGCATACACATACAAATATATTGTATATATATATATATATACAATATATTTGTATGTGCATGTGCGCGTGCGTGTGCGTGCGTGCTTGCTTGCGTGTGTGTGTGCGTGCGTGCGTGATCCAAGTGTTATACATCAATATTAACTCAAAATCAAGGTACATGACACAAGCCCCTACTCCTAGTCCTCGCCATGTGGTTCCTCTCATCGAGCGGCTCAAAATTTGTATTTATATCTTATATTCGATACAAACTTGATCCTAAAGGCTCGAAAAGAAAATACATAATAAAGTCCAAAAAGAAAGTCTCGATTCACAATAAAGGAATGATAATATAAATTTATTTACATGTAATGTAGTGAACCAAGCCCTGTGAAAGGAGAACTAAGTAGCACCTACAAAAATTATATTAGCTTAAGTGGACATGACTTTCAGTAAGAAAACCATTCTAATATATTAGTGTGCATGTCTTAAACCCAATAAACACACAACGGTATAACACAAAATGTCTAGCCAGGGTGCAAACAAAAAAACAATAGCCAGAATATAAAAACCTTAACTACACCCTACCCTATGCTAGTAAACATCTAAAACAAGATTGTTATAACACATACATATAAGTGTGTGAAAAAGTGTGGCTAAGACTAACATATATATTTGATAGGGTTGTCATACTCGACCCAATTCTAAGGATCAACAAATTCTACCGTACACCACAAAATATAAGAATTTACGCAAGTAGAAGCTTTAAAGAATTCGATCTTACATATGGTTAAATTTATGGATACAACAATCTCAAAATAAGTTGTAAGACATGATGAATATTAATAATAAAAAATATTTTATATATATATATATATATATATATTAAAAATAAGTCGTAAGAAAAGAATAGCCTAAGTTGATATGTTAGACCTCTTTCAACCTTTGCACAAACACACACATGTTGGTCGCGATGTAATAATTTGTATTATTTGTTGAAATATGCTTACGAGCAATGCTCATTAAGGCATCATGACCAATAACAAGTCACCCACCTAATAAGGTCAATTTGTCATTAAGACAAAATAGGTAATGTGCATGCAACATGCATTACTTAACATACTATGATCATTTGTCGAGGTGTGAGTAATCACGAAAGATATGATAAAGGCTTTATCTGATGCAATTGCTCTATCAAGGTATGGACAACAATATTGGATACCAAAAAGTGAATTAGACTTGAGCATCGTACTAGGAGGAAAATCACATCTAACCATGTGTGCAAACACGTGTGCATCGCTCATTCAGCACTGTCGTACAAGCTAAATGACTGCACACGAATAAAGGCAACTATAGGGTTATG
>NW_018225372.1:0-2345 GCF_001263595.1 Phalaenopsis equestris | reverse complement strand
ATTAAACTCTACTACTCTTATTTATCCTTGAAACACCTTAAAAATTGGATCCATGAAGAGAAATTGGAACTCATTCAAACCAGAGCTAAACTGTAAAAATTTTTCCAACGGCGACCTTAACGCCGCCGAAGGCTTGTTTTTCTCGTGAGTCCAGACCAAATTAATACAGAGGCTCACCGACGGTGAGACCGGCGAATTGGCGGTTACGTGGGTTCAAATGGCAGTTTTTGGCGGTTTTTGGGCGGGAATTGTCTTTTTAAACTCAAAAATTCGATTTCTAGTTCATATTTTCCCTCCAAAAATGAAGTGAAACTCCATCAGTTTCATTCCTTTGGCATCCAATTCCTCTGATAATTCAATCGGTGAAAGTTTATTAGTGCGGAAGCGCAGCGAATCTTCAACAAGTTGCTGACGAAGAAAAGAGTAATCAAAGAACGAGGATTCGTGAATCATTGATTGAATAATCCCACGACGGATATTGAAGAAACGATAGTCCGGAGAAGATGGAAAGTACTGTGCTACACTACTGTCGTCGTGGTGGTTCCTGTGGTAAGAGAATTTTATGAAAATTTGCATGGAATCAACCAATGTTGTCTATGTGTGAGGTAGATGAATAACTTTTACTCCTACACGGATTAATGAGTTATACATGATCGAGAATGTTCCTGTCTTCCATTATTCCAACTTCATCCCAATAAGAAACCCATTGAATGAGATCTACCAATATTTAACGGACGAAACTGAAGACTGGGAAACAAGAGAAAATATGTATGTTAGTTTTTCTACAACACTCCTGAATCGTGTTTCAAAACATTGGCACTTTTTCAATTCTGCGAAACTGTTAACGACAATGAAGATCGGTTAAGTTTCTAAAGAAAGTGTCATTTTGAATTACTACATCCGGGGACTGCCGATCGACATTGGATCTATAATTGTGAAGTAGGCGTTGGGCTTGATCGTTCATGGATCAACTTATGGACTTGGACACCCCTCCACAATTTTTTCACTTTGCAGTCAGTTCCAAGTGTCTTATGAAAATTGGGAAAAGGTACTGCTACCTTGGAAGCCTTTGGATCCAACTGAAAGATTCCCAATTTTTTAAGATGAAAATGACATGGCAATTATAGTAGATCAAGCATCTGAGAATTCACTGTCAATTCAACCCTTAGTCCCTCGTAAGTCTCTGGTGATCCTGCGCAGACTCAAGAAATTGGAAAAGGAGGTAAAAAATGTCATGAATGCGATTAATAATATATCTGATTTCTTCGATCATCTAGATTGGAGGATGAAGGAACATTTCAATCACTCTGGACATTTAGAAGATAGCTTGATATGACTAATGAGGAGGATGAAGTTAATAGAAGAGGATTCCACCGAAGAATTTCCATTCCGACCCTTCTACAACCTCTTCGTTCATGTGCAATCAATGGGTGATCTCAGAGGAGAATCGAGTACTGAGTTTGAAGATTAGTAGATTTATATTACTATATATCTGTCTATCTATGTTTTGATTTGAACTTTGTATTTGTTTTGCTTTAGAATTATGCTTTCAAATCTCTATATAGTTGAGATTAAGCATAGGATGTTTTGTTTTCAGCGTTTTGAGAGTTGTGGCTTGGATTGCGACATTGAGATAATGTATTGAGGTTGAGAAAATACCAAACTTAGGTGTGTAATGTAACGTACATTGTACCCCTTGGAATTTATATATAAAAGTGATGTTTTGTGTTGTGAAAGTTTATATGTGCTAAGTACATCATTTAGTCACTTAAAATTATGTCTATAATGATTAAAAAGATGTAGTTAAGGCATGAAATGGATCGAAATCGCAAAAATCCATAATTTGGGAAAAAATAATAGATATCGCCGATGGCGCCCTCGACGCCATCGACGGCGCTCTTGATGTCGCCGACGGCGCCTTCTATGTCGCCGACGGTGAGATTTTCCCGATACTTAGGATTTTAATTCCAATTGAGCGCGTCAACGACACCATCGACCCCACCGACGGCGAGCTCACAAAAAACACCTTTAATCATGATTTTGACCAGTCAACCGCCACTATTCATCATCCCCTTCCGCCTAAAAATGCCATTTTCGACCTAGGGCTTGAAAGATCTTGGATTGAGAGGCAATTTCAAGGCATTTAGACACCAGATTTGATCATCTCTTGGTAAGAGCTTCACTCCAAACTAAAAATTTTTTATTTTCACCATGAATTTCTTCCACATTGAGGAGATCCGAAAAGTTTGAGAATGTGAAGGAAATATTGGGAAGAAATTCATGATATTTAGTTTTAAACTCTTAGAATCACTCTTGGAAGCCATTATTTGCATATTTGAAGTATA
>NW_018225371.1:3428-11789 GCF_001263595.1 Phalaenopsis equestris | reverse complement strand
AAATAAGCATAGAAATGTAATTAAGCCAATTTTTTATTAAGCATCTCCTCATGTTTCTCCTCACATTTATTTATCTTTTTGCTTTTCTTTTCGTTTTCTTTTTCTTTTCTTTTTATTTCAAGACCATTTCACTCCTTTCTTTTTCTTTTAATGTTATGTGAGAATTACTATATCTGAATAATCTTTAATGATTTTGAACTCCACTATCCTCTTCTTAAAGTTAAAATCTTTTCACATTCCATTAGTTGATAAATGTGTACTATACTAGAAAAAGATTTTTCATAAAGTCTCAAATCTTTCTTTTCAAATAAAAATCCAAGATCTTTAACACTCTCAAAAAATACAATTTTCTTTATTTTAAATAGGAAAAACAAAATTTTACACTCTTATATTATTAAAAACTTTTACTTAAGTTTACTAAATTATTTATAAAATCAAGAATATAGTTATCTTAAGCTATCTCAACATACCACAGGTTAGATTAAAATAATTTTTGAAAATAAAATTTACTTAGGACAAATAAGGTTTAGTTTTAAAAATTTTCTCCCTTTCCCCAAAATTAAATTTTAAATTAGTTTAGACAATTAAGTTTATAATAAGCATGAAGAAAGAGAAAAGTTTTAAATTTCTAAGCAGGAGAATAGTACAGGATTAGTAAAAAAAAGTGCTGAGTAGTAGACAATTTAAATTAAAAACAAATATAACATGAAAGTTTGCAATGTAAGAGAACTACTTTAACACATATCCAGTTCTAAGAAAAAAAGTAATAAAAGTAGGAGTGAACATAAAAGTACAGAACAACAAAACATACATAAACAGTCCAACACAAGATAGATCTAAAAATCATAACTACTACAGAATATGAAATAAATCTAATCCTCGTCCTCCTCCTCATCATCATCAGAAACAAAGGGAATACCTTCATCCATAGATCTGTGACTCTCAAAAATGTAAATTGAGGAAATTTAGGAAATTCAACTGTATGGTCTCCCTTCATGAATTTCATCATTGCCTCATCATAATCATCATCATAGTCACTCTTCCTTCTAACAAAATCTACCATATGATTTAACTTGTTTTCCATATCTTCCATAAGACACTACATCAAGAATATATAATTTTGGTGTTCCAAATGTCATTCACTCAATAAATCTCAATATATAGATGAAGGCTCGGTAGCAGTAGAAGTGGAAGGTCTAGAAGTTGAAGGCCTAGAAGTAGAAGAAGAAGGTGCACCTTGACTCTATCTCTAGGTCGTCCATATGTATCAACATTAGGCTTATCAATTGGTTTAAGTGGCTTGAACTGCTCTTCCTGATGTTCAAACTTAACTCTAGAGTCTTTAAAAATAGTAAATATTAAAGATGGAAATCCAAGACCTGAAGTCATACTAGCTCTCGCAAAAGTATTAATAGAATCATAAGTAAGAGCACCAACATCTATAGGTTTTCTTTCTTGAATGCAGTAATTTAAAATAGCTCTTTCTCTAGTTACTTCACTTAAATGATTAGAAGGAAGGAGGAGATCAGAAATAAAATGATGTCATGCCTTTGAAGTAGCATTGCGCTTGGAAGAAGAAAAATGTACCTTTTGATCATTTCGAATATTCCAGGCTCCACAACCATCAATCAAATCAATGTATAGTCTTTATTAGATGCAGGTTGGTACCATTTAGTCCATCTTGTATCAACAAATTATTTCTATTAGAAAATGTTCCTATTTGCAGTTATGCCAATTTTTCCCCAACCAAAGACAAATTGGACAAAATTTTTAGATTCCTTACTGACAATGAAGGAAATTGGAAAATGAGGAATGAATTAAAAATGAATTTTTCTGCTTTAAAATTAAATTCGCCCTCTAAAGCTTGGCATTTCATCATTCCTGCCAAGTTACTCCCTTCTACAAACCTTAGGGAGGTAACAAAAGAAAGTGTTATCCTAAATTATTGCATTTATACTGGTAAGCCTATTGATGTAGGGGTGCTGATTTTTTGATCCATAATTTTCTTTTCATTAAATGTATCACTACAAGGCTAGTACATCTAATTGCTATCTTTTCTCTGTGCAGTCAAGCCTAGGTACAATATGAGAATTGAGAAAATGTACTTCTACCTTGGAAGCCCATGAACTAATTTGTTGTCATGTGTGATAACATTGATATTCTAGCAGGACATGATGGTAGTTCTTATATGGATCAGTCTTCTGCTCGCCCTTCCACATCGTCATCACAACCACAACAAGTTGTTAGCATTGCAGGTATAACAGAGAAGATTATGAAGATAGAGGTGGAATTGACGATTATTCAAACTAGAGTTAACAACATCTCTGATCAATTTGACCATCTAAACTGGCATATTAAGCTTCAAGTAGATCATGTTGCAAAGTTCCAGGAGGCACAAATAAAGATGTATTAGAGAAATAAGTGGATCGGAGATGATTCTGTAGAAGAATTTTCTTTCTGTCCTTTTTATAATTTGTATGTGCACCATCAGTCGATGAATGAGAATATAGAGAGGATAATGTTAATGATGAAAGCGAGTACTGGCTATTATGTGTTGAACTTTGATATATTTGTGTCTTTGATTTTGTGTTGAGCTTTGATTTGTAGGTGTAATGTGTTGAACTTTGATTCATACTTAATTTACATATTCAATATGGTCAGTTGGTATGTTAAAATTTGATGTGCAGATATAAGGACCTGGGATGGCTATGTATTCCTTAACTAGTAAGAATCATATTAATCTGGTGGGTGATAAGGTATCCCATTGGTTAGTGCAAATTAAAAGGGAGATAAGATTTAATGGGTGTAAATTCATGATTCTATGATGACAGGCTAGAACCTTAACCAATTTGATCTAAAATTTGAAACTTAAGGACTGGTTAGTCCTAAAGAGAGGGTACAGTAGGTAATCTTGAAGTGAGAGGTTAGAACCTACCTAACTTAACCTTAGATTTAGGAACTTAACTCTAGGTTAGACATCATTCTTTATGTACACGGAAGAAAGTAAAGAATAAAATTGCTCTTATTTATCACAAAACTTCATTTAAACCCTTAAACATTTGATTCCTACAAGATTATGATCTCATTGAAAGGGGAAAAACTTTTACAAAATTTGAACTATTTTCCATTAACTATCTTAGAAACACTTAGCATTTTCTTTAATCTTGGAAATAGGATTTGTAGAAATTAGTTAAACTTGCGACCTTATTTCCTAGAATTTTGTTTGTTGCTTAAGTAGAGTTTTTTTAAGTCTATGAAAGAGTTTTCACCTTCTCTGTGGGATCGATACTGGTGTTTTAAAAGAAACTCCTATATTACTTGAATGATGTGTGCACTTGCGTTTCAATCCTAGTGAAACTTTAATTAAGAATTATAATATCTACATCACTAGGACTCACCGTTATAAATACATAAAATTACATTACCAGCATGGTAAAGGGGATCAAGTTTTTGACACTTTTGATGGGGACTAAAATTAAAATAAACATTAGAAAGCAAGTATACAAAAGTGGACAATCAACACTAATGCCTTGAGTCACTGCCTCCTTGATACAGTCACTCCCAGAGTCACTGCCTACTAGGTACACTCACTTCTCGAGCAGTGTCTCCTCAGCAAGGTCATGCCTCGAGTCACTACCGCCTTGGCACATTCACTTGTGAGTCACTACCTCCTTAGTACTCTCACTCCTGACTCACTGTTTCCTCGTCACACTCATCCTAACTTGCATTGTTTGCTTTGCATAAACCATTCTACATAGTTGCCACATTCGTCATTAGTGTATGCCTCTATACACTAATGGTGAATGTTTGTCATCTTTCAATCGTCCCTACTCTGCTAGGATGATTGTATCATGTTGCATTTGCATATGTTATCCGATTGTCTCAACAAAGTGAGTGACCCTCTGCTAATCATGATGTCATAGCTAGTATTGCCTATGAGGATGTCTCGGTGAGTAATATAAGAGATCACAATGTGGACCGGCATGCGTATGTTATGCTAAAGTTCCAAGAGATCTTGTAAGTGTCACTAGGTTTTCTTTCTTATGACCTATTTTTAGAGTATAAAAATTTATATATTTTTATTACTTTATGCATTATATTTTCAAATACTACTTTGAAACTACTTGCATCCCTACCTTAGACCATATGTAAGGTTAACCTTTTAAAACTTATGTTTTTCATTCCTTGCATCTGGTAACACCTCTTAAAATCCTTGGATCCATTGGATGGGACTAGAGACGATGACCTCATTAAAACATAAGTTAGTTTTCTGACTTAATCCATCACTCACTTAGATGTTATGATAAGGCAACTATACCTTAAATGGTATTCTAGGCTATGGAATTAGATGCTTGATAGTCTTTTTCAATGTCCTGGCTATAGTTCTCGGTTGGTTAGGATGCCCTAGCTAGACATCTCTTTTGTGTTGCTTTCCATGTTTATTGTAAGTGAGACATGTGCACTAGTGTGTTAGGGGCGGTCTTCTTGCAGAGAGTCATGCCTAAAACATACACACACTTGTAACAAGGAGGAACTAGTAATGATTTGAATGACTAACTCTTTTCTGTAGGTGTCGTTAAGCTCTTCTTGCCATGCATGGCTCATATGCATTGCATGTAGATAACTATTTATGCTAAACTTATTTTCGTGCAAGTTAAGTCCTTTTTTTTACTTTCCCATGTAATTTTTAAAGTCTTGTATTAGGAATAAGGTATGGGCATGGCTTTTGAGGTGTTGGTCGGGTCGAAGCATGTGACGGGGACTAGGAGCTCCTTGCTTGTGTCCCATACCTTAATTTTAGATCTCATTTATGTATAGAACTAGGACCAGATAAGTACTTATGCGATGCTTCTCCACCTTTTTTCTATTTCTAAGGTATATTTCTGATTCATAAGCACCTACCTTTCTTATTCTTTTGACTTGACTTGTTCACTATTCTGCACTCTTGTATGTGATTGCTAGTTTTGTCCTTTTTGGTTTATGATTTTTTTTGGGAAATGTGTGGATCACTTAGGCTCTTTAGAACATACTATATTATATAAATTTTTTACAAAATTTTTAGATTAGTTAAAATTTAGACTTAAAATATTCAGGATTTCTTAAAATCTAGTCTTTTTTCTGCATAGCCATTGAGTTGGATTTTAAATAGGTTGCACAGCATACCCTTCACCCAAGTCATAATTAATTGGCCCTCCATGCTTAAAACTTATTACACAACTGCACCATATTGCATGCACCAAAGAGAAGTCTCTATGCTTTTCCAACCAGACTAACCAACATATATTTCTATTTAGGTGGTTCTTTAGTGTGTTTATGTTATCAGAGGCTTTCTATACCTAGATGGGGAGTAAGTCCATTGTTGAGTTTTTTGAGCTTTGTAGCTGGTCCTCTCCTCTCTTTTCAACTCCAGTGACATCCTTGCTACTTTGACAGGTATAAGTTTCACATCTACTTTTCCTATCTATATAAGGTCATTGGATTAAAGTCACTTTCTCTATTCGATTAGGATCACTTTACGCCTCCTTCGTATACCTACTTTGAGCTTTGTCACTCCCTTTTAAGCTTAGTTGATGTAATCGCATAGGCCACGATTGTGGATTGTCCACCGCCCATCACGGTGATCACCCTCTGCTTTTATGGCCCGATTAGGCCTTGGAAGCATAGTTTGAACCTACGAGTCAAGCCGACTATTTCATATGCACTGATCACTGATAAGCTTCCATTTGTATGGGATCTTGAGAGATTCACTCTTTTTTGAGAGATTCACTCTTTGTCCATATGGATTGGCATGGGCTTTGAGGGCCTCGGGATGCTCCTATAAGATAAACGTCCTTTGTGACACCTTTTACTAGTTTTTATACAAGTGTAGGCAGGATCCCTTTAATTGAGAGCTTTTTTTTGGCAGCTTCCCAAGTTGTAATTAATCAAAGGGATACGTCCCTTTAGATGATGCTTTTGACCCCAAAAAAAGCGCACACACTTGACTCTCTAGTTATGGGTTACTTTCGTAAGTTCTTCTTCGTGGACACGTTCCAAGGCATTTTTGACCTAATCTCATTTTGGGCGTATGCTCTTGGGCTATCACGTGAAGTTTAATTTATGAATGCTCTACCCGTTCCTTCTCTCGTTTGTCTTCGTTGTTGTATATCCTGTATTTCATATTCCTCTCTTCTTCAGATCACCCATATGATCTGGAAGACATATTTACTCAGAAAAGGGAATTATAAGACGATAGACAAGATGACAACTCCTAAAAAAGAGTGAAATCGAACAAAAACACCTCTACTTACAAATTCTCAACCACTCAAATTATAAAATTCCGACCTCTGAAGATTTGACTCATTATATTAATCGAGAGTTTTATTTAAGGCTTATGGCACTAGAGATGTAATTAATTACGAGGGCCTACCCTTTTAGGGAATAACATCCAAAAATTAAAATTAGCCTTATCTTACACCAGCAAGGTAAGGGAAAAAACCTGGTTCCGTAGACTTATGAAGATTTTCATCATCTGGGTGGTTAGGCCCATTTTTAAACTAATATTTTCTTCCTTTAGGAGTATTTATTATATTTTAAAATTTCATGCCCGACCATCTAGATAGAAGTCTTCCAAAAGTTCTATAGTCTGGCGAAACACAAAAATACCTCACCAACTAGGTTTATGAGATTTCACATCTTTAAGTGAACCTCATTTCAAACTTAAGAATCCTCACCTCCTATGCGTTTTCACGATCATATATCGTGTGATTTAAGTCCTAAATGTTTAATAAAATATCACGATAAAACATCAAATAAAGATTCTTCAAAATCATTAAAATCAAACAATATAATAGTTAAAACGTCAAGGAGTTTTTCAGTATCTTATATATGTCCTACCTTTTCTATCTTTGGGTTTCATTAAAAATTATTTCACTTTTGAGCCTTTCTCTTTTTTTTTTATTTCTGATAATCAATTGTGGAAGTCTAAACTTAGAAATTTCTTGAATGCAAACTCACAACCTCAATCAAGAGTTTTTTTTAAAATAATTTTGATTATTTAATATGTAATGAACTTTAACAGCTTGTCATTATAAGAATTTTAAAACCTCATATTAATTTAAACTTTATCTAGTCTTTAGATTAGATAAAGAAAAAATTTGTCAGTTATAATCATAGACTATTACAAATATCTAATATTTCTTAATTTAAGTAATAGAACCCATCGTAAAATTATTTTTATATCTTTTCCAATTCTATATAACTTTTGATGTCGTGTTTGATTATCTGAATAATTAAATCTTTGAATATGTATGGTTCTATAAAGACTCGTATCATGAAAATAAAATCGGCATGAGGTTAAAAATACTATTGAATATGCTCATCAAGAAGAAAAAAATGTCAAACTTCACTATTCTAGTTAATTATATTAATCAAGAGATAAACGTAAACGATGCTGATGGCATTTCTAGGAAAGTTATTCATTTAGATGACGTGCCTATTGACGTTATGAATGAGAAAAGTTTAAATTCAATTTCAAGTTATTCATTTGATGAATTAATATAACAAATTTTCATTGTAACAATTTTTTCTCTC
This sequence comes from Phalaenopsis equestris, assembly GCF_001263595.1. Lineage (NCBI taxonomy): Eukaryota > Viridiplantae > Streptophyta > Magnoliopsida > Asparagales > Orchidaceae > Phalaenopsis > Phalaenopsis equestris. The sequence goes on along the minus strand of NW_018225371.1, from coordinate 4,217 downwards.
TTTTTTTTAAACTTCTTGTATATCATTTTTTTTAAAAATTTTGTACATTTTCTGTAAATTTTAGCATATTAGGTTATTATTTTTATCATTATCTTCTTTTCTTCTTTTTAAACATGGCTTCATCTAGTGGTGATAATATTCCTCTTATATCAGCCACTGACATCTTTGAGAGTAAGAAGAAGAGAGTTTCTCGCCCCACCTAGCATACGAGTACTAATGAGAAAAAGGCCTTTGCATGAAATGTTCATGGACATGCGAAAGTCGAGATAAAGGCCTCTCTATAATGGGGAGAAAGCTGTTGTGTTAATCTAGTTGTCTCTAGAAATTGTTTATGTATTTTTGCACATTTTTCATGTGAATTAGGAAGTTTTGAAAACCGTTTTGTGGTTAGGTGGTTAGGAAAACCGTTAAGTGGTTAGTTAGTTTTATTTTCAGAAAAATGTGATGTATTTACTTATAAATTAAACCAGAAAATGTAGAGGGAGTGAATTACTAAAAAAAATTTCTCCATTTTTGTTGGCGTTTAAAGTTTGGTTTTGATAACCAACATTTCCAAGTTTGGTTTTGATAACCAACATTTGGTATCAAAGCGAAGGTGTCAAAGAAATGGCCGAAAATGATGGAGATCCATCTAAGTCACTTGCTGTCATCAAACCGACGGCAAGAGGAGCCTCAATCCCGATCCAATTTCCAACGTTAAGTGAAACGAACTACAGCATATGGGCTGTCAAGATGAAGATAATCTTGCGTTCACTAGAAGTATGGTCAGTGATTGAAGGTGAAGAAAAA
>NW_018225371.1:0-605 GCF_001263595.1 Phalaenopsis equestris | reverse complement strand
TTGTTAAAAACTGAAGTTAAGAAAGTAGTTCTGAAGATTGATAATCAGTCTGCAATTGCATTAAGCAATAATTCAGTTTACCATGAGAGGAGCAAACATATCGATACCCGATTTCACTACATTAGAGATTGTGTTGAATCTAGAATGATTGAAATTCAACATGTTTGCACAGAAGATCAACGTGCTGATATTCTGACAAAGTCACTTGCAAGATTGAAGTTCTTGAAGATGAGAGAAAAAAATTGGTGTGCGAATCGTCAGTGAAGGACAACAAGCTTAAGGAGGAGATTGTTGTGTTAATCTAGTTGTCTCTAGAAATTGTTTATGTATTTTTGCACATTTTTCATGTGGATTAGGAAGTTTTGAAAACCGTTTTGTGTTTAGGTGGTTAGGAAAACCGTTAAGTGGTTATTTAGTTTTATTTTCAGAAAAATGTGATGTTATTTCTTATAAATTAAACCAGAAAATGTAGAGGGAGTGAACTACTAAAAAAAATTTCTCCATTTTTGTTGGCGTTTAAAGTTTGGTTTTGATAACCAACATTTCCAAGTTTGGTTTTGATAAGCAACAAAAGCCTGGGCTGAATTTTGTAGAGCTTGGGCCTT
>NW_018225370.1:0-216 GCF_001263595.1 Phalaenopsis equestris | reverse complement strand
TGAAGCTCATGGAGCCACATGAAAAGGCTAAGGTAGTCAGAGTATTCGAAAGGAAATCAGGGGTAGTTGTAACTGTCGACAAAGGGAAGCAGCCAATAAAGATATATGCAGAAGATCATCAGAAACAGAGCAGTCAATCCAATCAATGACCATCTCAGGAGGGATCACCCCGAACAGTGGCTAAAAGAATATCCCTGTTGGAGCGTTAGAAAGTTG
>NW_018225369.1:7754-9915 GCF_001263595.1 Phalaenopsis equestris | reverse complement strand
TTAATTATAATAATTAGCATGTTGATTAGAAAATTTCAGAAAAATTTTGAAAGGTTCAATATGACCAAAGGATCCTTTGAAAATAATTTCGTGAGTTAAGTCATTCAGAATACACGTAATCTTCACCAACCCTAAAACACAAAGAAAATTAATTTTGGGTAACATAGACATATAAATGACTTAATTTTTGGTCTCCACCAAAACATAAACTCCAGAGAACTCCCCATAAAAATTTCAAAACATTTGGAGCTCATTTAATGTCTAAAATTTATTTTTCAAGTTAATTGACTTTTTTAGCACTAAAATGATTTTTAATAATTAAAATATAACTTGAAAAATCATAAAACTTGGTTGTTGTAGTTCTCTTTCATAAGAGGAAATTTATAAAAATAAATTTTAAGTAAAAATAAAAACTTCATTTTTAGGACATTTTAAAATTTTAAAATAATTAAAAAATGATAAAAATCACAAAAATAATAAAGTTCATGGAAATATTTTAAATTGCTTCCTAAGCACTTAAGAACAATTGGGATATTTTTCCTGATTTTTTAAATAAAGATATTGAATTTTGAAGTTTAAAATAATTTTTTAAAGGTTAAAAATGTTTTTTTAATAAAATAATTCCAATAATTCAAATAAAAATTAGAAAAATGTGAAATTTCTTTTTCTGTGTTCCTTAAGATTAGAGAGATTTAATAAAAATATAAAACTTAATTTTACATATTTAAAACATTTTATAATTAATAAACACTCGAGAACTTAAAATAAATCTTAAAATTCAAATAAAATTTAAAAATGCATGAAATTTGGTCCAAAGACTTATTTGGTCTACTCCTACCTCCAGTAAAAAATTCAATGGATTAGAATTTACCTTGGTCAGGTTAGGAATTTTCTTTAAAAAATCCTATTTTTACATTAAAAATACTTATATGGATAAATTAAATTTTGAAAAATCACACTTTCTCCTCTGATGTCTCAATTAACCCATGAGTGAGGTAGGATAAAAATTCCAAAGTCATTTAGATTAAATTTGATGAATTATGAAGTGATAGAGCCTTAGGGGCAAATGTGTAATTTTGGAAATTTAGCCTTAATTACCATTTAGGCCTAATTTCAGAAAAGGAAATGAGAAATCTTTGATTCTAATTAACATATTTGGATGTTTGAAACACAAGGGGTAAACAGGTAGAAACCAACCTCACTTGTCCTGATTAAAAAGGATAAATTTGCAATTTCCTTGAATTAGAAAAATTTGGGAGTCTAGTGACCAAAGTAAAATATGTTGAGATTTTCATACCTATTTTACACTGATTTTAATGATATTACACTTCAAATAAAGGTATTTTTGATGTTTTGTTGCAGATACGTTGAATTATGGTCATTGGAGCAAAAAGATGCAAAAAGGAGCGAATTTGGAGCAAAAATGACCAAAATATGAAGATTTGATCTTGGGCGCCGACGGCGAGCTCGACGCCGCCGACAACAAGTTTTTCCTAAGAGTCCAAAATGAAGTATTCTACAAGGTCGCGACCGCGTCATCGAGGCCGCCGACCGCGCCATCGAGGTCGCCGACGACGAGCATGTCGGTTCTCTTAACATATGCATTGAATGTGGAAGATTTTTTAAGGGACGCTTGGGCAACTCTTGAAAAATCTTCTACAACATTTGGAAGCCGAAAAGGGGGGTTCGCTGAGTCTTTGTTGTCTGGGGTGCCCATTAGAGTGTAGAGAGTGGTTAGTATTGTGAGGAATTCTTCGAGAGATTGTAAGAGTGGAAGAAAAGTAAGAGATTTCTTCCTCCTTGCCGCTTCGAAGGAGAATTCTGTGTGCTGTAAAATAAGGAAGAGATTCAGAGGAACTTCGAGGAGTTTGCTTGGGGAGGAATTAGAGATAAGTTGTATTTACTTATTGAAGTTTGTATGACTTTGTTTTTATACATAAATTTCAAGTTTTGTCGTATCTTCTCCATGAGTTCTGAGTAGTTTTCTCTGTCTTTCTCATTTTCTTGAGATTTTGTGAAATAGTGATTTGAATTGGTTGTGTCATGAGAATGTTAAAGAAGTTGTGATGATCTTTTCACTTCAATCTTAATTTACTTTTAATCTGGCCAATTAATTTGTTAAAATATGTTGAGTTTTACAACTAAAGTGAAGATTACATCC
>NW_018225369.1:3048-5987 GCF_001263595.1 Phalaenopsis equestris | reverse complement strand
TATTCCTTAGTTTATTTGATCGAGCCTCATCCTCAAGTCTTGTGTTTATCATTCGGGATAGATACAGGATTTGAGGTATAGCGCTCTTTCAATTAAACTATGAAAAATATGTGGTCAGTTTGATTTCATATTTTTCTAAAACTAAATATATATGTAAATTAAAACGTGCTTCCAAAGCGGGCAATGAGATTTTGATTCCGGTGACCGACAACTTCTTACGGGTAACTCCTCCAACCAAAAATAGCGCCGACATAGATGCCCCTGCAGCTGATGTAGAGGGTCTATCACTACCTGCACTCCTAGCCTCAATAAATAATTCAAATCTTTGAACTGTATGCTTCCCAATAGGATTTTGTGGCTATAATCTTTCCTCATTTCTATGGGAATCTACCCCTGATTGCTCACATAGAGTGAAAATCAGGGCAAGGTAATCCAAACCAGTAGCTGTAGAGCTCTTAGCTATGCTCTGAGCATGATGAACTATGAGAGCACCAACATCTATTGCTTTCATGTTCTAAAGGCGATAATTTATTACATCTCTATCCTTTGTTACATCAGCCAGATGATTTATGGGCTGTAATTTAGCAGAGATGAATTGTGTCATACCTTTGATTGTCAACATGGAAGCAGAGAAGTTAACTTTCTTATTATTTTAAATCCTCCATTCTCCTCTTCCATCAGTCAGATATGCAATCATTTCATCCAGTGATGAATCAGTTATCATGAATGCAACATATTCATCATGAAATACATTCCTCAGCCCATAAAAAAAATATTGATCATTTCTCCAAAAAAATTAACTTGCTTACCTCTTACAAAAATGTGATCGCCAGTAGTGAACCTCAAGTTGGCATAAAACTCCCGAATCATTGGTACAATCACTACTACATTATAGTAGCAAAACCTTTCCTAATTTCTGGCGATGATCAACCTCTCGATCTCGTCACCTGGGTTAGCAAATGCCCGTTCCTAGATCAATTTTCTTGATTCTATTTGAGTATCATAACTATGTTAGGCCTTGAAATTGACAAATCTTCGTGCGTCAAAATCATATGATGGCCTTCCTCTCTTTACTCGTGGAGCAATTAGAAGTTCTATGAAAATCTAAATAAATTCCAAATAAATTACAAAATAAAAAATCCAACTCCCCAAGTAAGATTATTTGGTACAAAACTTTTCACCATGAGTTTTCTTGAAGCTTTTTGATCACAAATCCAAAATTTCAGATTTTCCACAATGTAGGAAGAATCTATGGTGAAAATCAAGAATTTCTAAGTTAAAGTGAAGCTCTTACCAAGTGAAGATGAAATCTAAGATTTTTGGCCTCTGAAATCTTCTCTATTGTGCTCAATGTGAAGCCCTAGGTCCAAGTTTAGAGATAGGAGACGACCCAAGCAGTAAAAATGGAGTTTTACTGTACGATTTTGCGGTTTTTTAGGCAATATGGTGTTTTTAGAAATTTGGCGCATCTGGAGCCAATCTGGCGCATCTTGCGCCAAATCTGGTGCATCATGCACCAACTCTCTATAAACTGAGGCATCTTGGGCTAATACCTTATTTTTTCTAGATTTTTTTTTTTGTGGAAATCTGCCACACACCGCTTTACTTCTACCTCTAATTAACTTAAATAAACTTTTATAATCATAATTAAACATTACTATAACACCAAACTTTCTCAAACAACACAAAACTTACTTTTATATATAAAATTCACGCTATTACACACTAACATTTTCCAAGTCAAGAAACATCTAATTCAGTGTCCAAAGCAAATCAAAACATCCTAACACTGAAATCTAAACATCAAAATACCAAACTTAACATTGATAGAGTTCAAAATTAAAATTAAATGCAATCCAACATAACAAAATAACTAAAACAAGCAGTATTAGACAAAACGTTCAGTGCATAGATTAAGTTCAAACATCTTCTGCACTCTCGTCCTCCTAGATATCTCTCATGGATTGGTAGTGCACATACAAGTTGTAGAAGGGTCGATAAGGAAACTCAGCAGTTGAATCCTCCCCAATACAAACATGTTTTTTGAACATACGAGCCAAACCATCTTCAATACGACCAGTATGTTCAAAATGTTCATTCAGTCTCCAATCCAAATGATCCAAAATTTCAGAAATATTCCCAATTGCATGCACAATATTCTGCACCTCCTTTTCTATCTTCTTGATTCTTTTCAACAGTGTGTTTGAACTGAAGTAAGGCTGAATATGTGATGAATTTTGAGATGCTTGATCCATCAGTACATTCATATCGTTCTCATCTCCCATCCCAATATAGTTGCAGTAGACTTCTGGATCCATCGGCTTCCAAGGAAGAAGCACTTTTCCCAACTCTCATAAGGTACTTGCGATTGACTGCATAGTAGGAAAATAGTGGATGGATGTCCCAGTCCAGTTGTAGATCCATTGACAATCAAACCCAAAACCGATTTCATAATTATTGCTCTAATGTTAACGGGTTTTCTAGTTTGAATACAGTAGTTCAAAATAACACTCTCTTTAGTTACTTTACTGATTTTCATAGTGGGAAGTAATTTTGATGCAATAAAGAAGTGTCATGCCTTAGAAGCACGATTTAAAAATGATGAAGAAAAACTTACATTTCCATCATCTCTGACCTCCCAATTTACATTTTCATCTATAAAGTATCGATAAAGTTCATTCATATTATCTCTCATAGGGGTAAAATTTGTATGCACATTTTCAATCATAAACATCTCATTTATTCTTGAAGGAGTGAATTGCACAAACTTGTCTCACACATAGAAAATTCCTTGGTTGATTCCATGTAGATTTGCATAAAACTCTTTCACCACAGGGACAACTACGATGACAATAGTGTAACAAAGCACTTCCCAGCGTCTCCACGCAATAATCTCTTCCACTCGAGTATTCAGTGTGTTGAATCCTCAATTCACAAAC
>NW_018225369.1:0-2042 GCF_001263595.1 Phalaenopsis equestris | reverse complement strand
ATTAAGGAAATTAAACATATAATCACATACATCACATTTTACATCTATAAAGAAAATCAGGGTCAATAGGCAGGATTGCTGACATATTCCTCATCCACAATGTGATTGTTGGCTAGCTCCAACAATTCAACCAATGTTTTCAACTAATGTAAGCTTATAGTGTACTAAAAAGTTCTCATCTCAGCCCATGCACTAGGGTGGCGTGTGCAACTGCGGGTTCCAAGTCTCATATTTCCAACATCTCCTTGTAAAATGAGTAATGAATAAGCGAAGTCTCTGTTCTGCCCCTAGCTAATTTGCAAGAGGGCCGACAATCTCTTATGAAGCTTCTGAGCACTAGCAAATTGCGTCACAAATATCTTCTTAAAATTGACAAAGGAGGTGATCACTCTTGCTAATAGGTCATTGAACACTTGAGGGTCGACTCCCTCATTGTGGTGAATAACAGGCTACACTTCAATACTTCAGTAATCCTCAATAAGCACATTATTGACTCAAAAGATGCCATGTGGTCGGTAGATCAGTCAGACCCTTATAAAATTAGAATAAACTTCTTCGGGAGCTTGGCCTCAGAGATCTGCTGAGAGAACACATTCTTTGATTGTCACTGTCAAGATGCCTCAATACGTCCAATTTGTCTTCAGTGGCAACCCAACACTATCAACACATTAGGCTTCTCCTTGCCATTCCAAGGCTAGAGGGACCCTCTACCCGACGCTTCCTCTTGAGGGTACTGCTCTTCGGGCGGTTTCTCTCAAGGTAGCAACTCTCGGGGTTGTCGCTCTAGGCCCCGATCCACTGTTTGTCAGACGATTTCCATTATCTAGTATTTCTACTCTTGCATTTGCTGCTACACAAACTCCCTTGCACTCCATGCTTGTAGTATCTTTGTAGTGAGTTTCTTTTCCTTGTGGTGCTCCTCTTCTTGTAGGGGATGAAATCCATACTCACCACACCTTTTAAGATGTTGAATCTGAAATTGTCCTGTAAATGACACCTCAAGGGATATAAAATAAGACATAAGAGAGAGAGAGAAAGAGAGAAGGAAATGCATAGGGAGAATTGAACAAATCACCGTAATCTGATAGGTAGCTCACTCCTATACAAATGGATCCTTCGGGATACTTCATTGATTGTGTTAGGGGTGATTCTTGGCCTTTGATGAGGATTTATAAGAGTGCATGTGAGGCGTGAGATTGCTGCCAATGGGTACTTCCTTTATCGATTTTTTATCTTAGCTTGGTTAATTTTAGTCTTTGGTTTAGATGACCTGTGTTCAATTGGCCTCTGCCATTGGTCAAAGAGGGAAAGCAACTAATCAAGTAGACCCTTTGATCTTGTGTTAATGTGTGCTCTTTGAACATACTTTTTTGTCTCTTAGTCCATTTGATATCATCGATATTTGTGCGGACACTTTTTTAACATACAATTTCAAATAAAATATAAAAAAAGAAAATATAAAACAAAAACGATCCTAAATAGTCTATTAATATTTCATAAAAAATATCATTATTGCTACTTTTGGTAAAAATAAAGTTTCCTGGAAAAAAAATACATGTTTTTTCAACATAACATTAGAAATATTATAAAAGTAAATATCAAATTTATTTGATATATAAGTATATAAGTGCATAAAAAATGAAAATTTTTAATTAATTACGTATGACGCGAGTTGTCATGTTACTGCTCAGAGAGTATCGGTTGGGGAGAAACTCTACAGTATTATATGCCCCTTGCACGAAAAATTATTACATCGGAACTTCGCATGCAGAGCTGCTTGCGGAGTCCAATCTAGAACTGACACGTGGACAGCCGAGGCCCACCTCCATAAAAAATAAAAAAAAAATGAAAATGTGCGACCTGACCTGACCATGTTATAGGAATATTCATTTCACGCTATTTTGAATATTTTTCGTGTTATTCATGTGTTATTGATGTGTTATTGAGGTTATTTTGAGATATTATTATTCTTTAAACAATGATACCAATAACATATGAATAACACAAAAAAATATTACTTCAATAACACAACAATAACACAC
>NW_018225368.1:0-329 GCF_001263595.1 Phalaenopsis equestris | reverse complement strand
TCGCTGTGTTATTGGCGCCGCCAGCCAGCTCATTCTCGTCCATCTCGGACCACGGTCTGTCTGACACGATCAAGGTCATCCGATCAATACACTCTTAATCTGACGGTCACGGGTCATCGTCCCAAATGAGCAGGACCCGAAAACCGTCCATTTTAAAACGCTAATAGCTCACTCGATTCTCAACAAAATTGAGTGAATTTTTTTTTAAAATGCTCGTATTGACTAGTAGAACACATCCATACGGTTGATAAACCCTTAATGTTACTGTATATCCATGAATAATTAAAAGAGTCCCGGTTTAGGTTTAACTTTGAATACCTTGGTCCAAG
>NW_018225367.1:10521-12230 GCF_001263595.1 Phalaenopsis equestris | reverse complement strand
TCAAGAAATATTACCTTCAAGGAATTCAAAGGAAAGTTCTTTTCAATGAAATCGGACAAAGAGGTGTGAATGGGGAATGGTTCAAATTTGGGAAATTTTGTTGTAGAATCCAAAGGAGGAAGAACTAGGGGATGTCATAGATTCGGAAGGCAACCTCAGTGACTTCCTAGTCTATCCTATTGTTTGGCTTCAATTTTGAAGAGAAAGATTTAAATGTTTCATCTTGCAAATTTTATTAATTTAGGGCCTATTTGTGTAAAACGATCACATAAATAGCCTGAAAGATGTGCGGATTTAGGTCATGACGATTGACAACCTCGGAATCATAAAATGAGTTAGGGCTTATATTGTATAGCAGAGCTATACAAAAGCCTAAAGATGAGGTGAGGATTAATGTTGCATAAGCAAAGAACCTCAAAATTCTATGGCTTGGTTGTTTTATTCTAAGGAAGGAAATTAGTTTAGTTAGGGAAGACATGTTTTCCCATTAAAGATGACTGTGTTGCCCGCCATGCTAGCTCCAAGCTCCACGACGTAATTATTTTAAGTTTTCTAAGATGTCAAGTTATCCTATGATTGAAGTTCTTTAAATTTTTATGGGGGGATGTTAAAGTTGATTAGAGCGACACCGGTTAGGATCTCACGGTTCCCTCGTTCCGGCACTACTATTTTCTATTGGATTCACTTAGTGCAAATGAATTTACTAAACTCAACTTAATGAGTTCCATAATTTCATTTAAATCATGGGAAGCCTTGTTAGCAATCGTAGGTTACCTCCTCTAAGGGGTTCCCAGTCATCCGATAGAGAAGTCTTAATTTAGTTACAGTTGTTGTTTTGTGTGATGTGTGTGAATAAATTTTGAGTTGTTTTATATTTTGAATGTTGTGGCGGTGAATTTTATCTTGGTTAATTTTAACTTTGGTTTTGGTTTTAGTTTTGTGGCTATCCTGATAGTTTTAGTTTTCATGCAGGGTGGTGTCATTGTTTAGCATGTAAGTTTTACAAGTATAAAAAGTACAAGAAAGACAACACTGTAAACTAAAAAAAAAAGTGTACCTGGCGAGTCTTCTCGTTCTACCACCTGAAACTCGAAATGCATGTTAGGGCATTTTATAAGAAGCAGGAAAGTAAAGTTTTGAAGACCTACCTAATCCTAGGTCATATCTTGGTGGGTCCCTATTAGTTTGATTAAGGATGATTTTGTTAAGCAAAGCACATTGAGTTTAGTAGACCTCTGAGGTATCAAACAAGTTAGGAGGAAGAAGCAGGTCCATGCTTCCCTCTTATCACCTGGTGAAAAGCCTCGAGTTCATTTAAACTTATTATGTTGCTTAATAATTCACCCTATGAACACCCTAGTGCTCAATGAACATTGATGCCCTAACTATCCCTAAGAGTAGGGTAATTATCATTTGTAATTCAATTTTGAAGATTATGTGAATGAAGACCCTTAAAGGGGGCAAGCTAGTATTTTTGGAACACTTAGCCAAATTTTAATCCTAACTGGGCTTGTAGTGTTTTAAAGGTCTTAAATTTTGGCTATTTTTTCTTTTCTAATCCTCGTTTAATCAATCTTGATTTAACTTAGATCACTACTAAGCCCTTAGACCTAGGTGAGTTTCTTCATTAATTTTGGAAAGGTTAAGTTTTAGGTGATCATGATTCATTATTTGAATTTCAATTGAACATCAAGTGGGGGTATTGTTGA
>NW_018225367.1:4611-8900 GCF_001263595.1 Phalaenopsis equestris | reverse complement strand
AAATTCCTATATGCATGGAGAATCAAAAGACTCAAGACAGTGTTTAATTAATTAAAAATAAAACATACATCAAAAAGACTTCAAATTATTTTCACATTGTTTTCCTTTGTTCATTGAGCAAGAGGATATTTTTATTTTATTTTTGTGATTTTTTTACACCAAGATATGAATTTTTAAAGTTAGGGGTCATTTTTTTAATTATTTAACTCCCTATTTATATATTTAAACGTGTGACGCTGACTGGACCCTAGGCAGCTCCGAAGCTCCACATGACACGCTCCCATTTGATGCCACCGTCTATGTTAGCAGCCACGCGTCCTGCAATTCATGTAAAGAAACGTTGTCCGGCTTCATCTTGACCGTTCATCCGATACACACTTGATCGAATGGTGCTCCGTCATCATCCCCAATGGCCTAACCGGAGAACCATCCATCTTCAAGGCTTGATATCTCCCTCATTTCTCAACCAAATTGAATGAATTTTTTTTAAATGCTCATCTAGACTAGAGGAACATATCTATACGGTTAAGATGCCATGAAATTAAGCCCAAGTAAATTGAGAATCAAAAGAGGCTCGGGATGAGGAGGAGTTCAAGACCCTCACATCTTCTATTGGTTAATCATTAGAGTCATCCTCTATATCGAGGCAATCCTCTCTTGATTTACTAGTAACAACCATGCAAAATTCTGAATCATCGACTGGTCCCACTGTACCAAATCCGAGACCCTCTTTCGAGTTTGGAGTTTGACGTTTAATACTCATAATTTCTCAAAAAAATTGTAGTTTACCTTTTGGCATTTAATTTGGCAAATGTCTTTGTTGAATTAAATTTTGTATGTAAGGCAAAAAGTAACCAAAAGACAATTCCATTAATTCATTAGGATCATCATCCAAATTTACATGATTTTCAAGATTAGTAGAGGTAGAAGCATGGAAAAATTTTATCGGTTTTGAACCAGCACTACAGATCCTTGACCTCTAAACTCTCAACCTTTTAAGGGAGGATCGGAGTATAGGTCATAATATTCACATAGTGGTTTATCCGATCGTACATTGTATCATGTTCGCTTTTCTCTGCATCTTCTAAGGATATCTCGTACTGAGGTTTCTTCTGTTTATCATCATTATTTCGTCTTTGGAACTATCTTCATCACCGATGTTGATGGTTGGCCTAGTCCATTCAAAAATTAGGTTGATCCTTCCTCGTCCACGTCCCCCTCCGGCCTCGACCTCGGGTGCGCGAACCAAAATAACCTCCACCAATTTGATGTAGATGGATGACAGAAGATTGTTGAAGTGGAGTTGAATGACCTCTTTTTTTTTATTTTTCTAAATCTTTGTTTTTGTTTATCGGAATCTCGCGCGAGAAGACAGTTTTCTCTAGTGGCGCATAGTAAGCAACATCTTCATGAATACCGACTTAATGAATTGAAGATGGTTGTAAATCTCCTTTGATGCAGTATTCTTGTCCTTCTTTGTAGTATTTGATGCACTGATGTAGAGGTGATGGAACCATGTTGTGTTCATGAATCCACGGTCGACCTAGTAGAGCGTTAAAAGAGGTCTTGGCATCAATGAAATGAAATTTAGTGGTTGTTGTTAGTTCTCCAACCTTTATAAGTAATGTGATCGATCCAAGGTCTCTTTCTCCTTTTTGGTTGAATCCTCTTAGCATCATTTTATCAGTTGTAAGCTCTTGGGCTTCGATGTCCAAATAGGCCAATGTCCGTAGGCTCATCAAATTGAGAGATGCTCCTGAATCTACCAGAACTCTGGATAATACGAATCTGGCGATGTTGATGGAGATGTAGAGTGGTCGATTGTGGTCGGTGGTACCAAGCAGCAAGTCTTCATCTGTGAAGGTTACCCCTGATTGTTCTTTCAATGAGAAAACTTCTTCTGAGGATGTGCTGGCCAACTGAGCTAGACAAATCTCTGGGTCAAGCAAAGTTGTAACCAGAGCTTCTCTCATCTCCTTTGACAGGATCAGAGCGTCATAGATGCTTAGTCGGGCCAGCAACTTCCTAAAATGAGCTAGCACGTTGAAATCCAATTTGTATGGTCCTCCAATATTTCCTTGATCATGTGTTTCTTCCACTGGTGGAGGTGGAGGTAGTTCTTCTCGAGTTACTATTTATTTTCCTTTGTCTGTAAGAGTTATCCTTGGGGGTATTACTTTCCTGCTCCTTAAGTTTATTTCTTTAATTTCTTCTTCTTGAGGTATCATTATTGAATCTTTCGTTGTTTCTTCATTGTCAGAAAGACCTAAGGTGAAGGCGAGTGGTGTGTCGTGGTGTTCGAGGATTGGGTCCTCGCTTTCGGTGCTATCGTATGCACAGTGGGGATCAGTGAGGGAAGATGGTTGGATTGCACAGAGGAGGTCTCAAAGAAGCTCTGTGAGTGATTTGGGAAACTCTCTCTGAGAAAATTTTAGCACTCCCTCCATGGTCGTGGAGTTGAGCTTTTATAAAAATGGTTGAAGGGTGGTTGTCATGGCCAATGTTTGGGTGCAATGTGATGCTTAGGTGGAGAGCAGAGAGGCTTCAACATCTCATTTGTGTGAGGTGGCCTCTAGGTTTGAATTGGGTGAAGTTTGAGAGGGGTGGCCCTTGGTTTTGGCTTCTCCGGCGACTAGGTCAGTCGGCCATGGTAGGGGGAGGTGGCTAGGAGCTCAGGGAATCCAGGGGAATATGTCACATCCAAGGCTTAAGCAAATATGGAATCAAAATCCCTTGATTTAGGGGACCTTTGGTCCATGGCTTAGCTTAGGTGGTTTTTTGAGGTTTAGCTTGGTCACTAGGGTCCAACTAATGGTTGTGGAGTCATTAGTTTTGTGACTTTATGGTGGACTTTGTGGTGGTTAGGCCACATTTAGTGCATGGGTCCAAGTAGGTGCAAATGACCGAAAATTGGGTTTGGGTTAGGCTAGCCATGTCCTTAAGCCCAATTGATTGATGTAATTGATGTAAATGATTTTAATGAACATTTTTGGTGAATTATTGAAAGGATTTTGAGTTCAATTGAAGGTTTGAAGGATTTTGGAGATTTGGTCAATTTGGGCATGTTGGGCTAGACTTGGGTCTAAATTAAACTAGGCTTGGAATTTGGCTCAATTGAATGGTCCAAATGATCAAGGGAGATGTTATAAAGATTTTTCATAAAGGAATGGAATGGAAATTTTGGAGCTAAGGCAATCGATTTGGTGAAATTTAGAAGCATAGCCAATTTGTGGCAAAATTTGGGGCTTTTGACCTAGGTTGAAATTAAATAAAATTGAAACTTCACCAAGGCCAATTGATGGTTAATTTTGAGTGATATTTAGGAATGTTATGAAGAGTTTACAACATGAATTATGGCAAATGGAGTGGGCTATGGATTCAATTTGGTGAGATTAGGTCATGTGTCCAAAATTTGGGGTTTGACCTAAATCAAAATTGGGCTCAAAGCATGGGCCGATCGAGCTTAGATTTGGTTTATTTTGGTCACATTGAGGGTGAATTTGAGTTTGGGATTGAAATATGGGGAGATTGGGATCAAATTGATGGACATTTGAATTGAATTTGGAGAAATTTGGGCCTTTAAAAGCAATTTAGGGGTTTTAATCAATGATGGTCAAATTTTCCAAATTGGGTCATGTGGTAGTTGAGAAAATGAAATTGGGAATATTTTGAATATTTTGAAAATTTTTGGGATTTTTTAGAATTTTTGAATTTTGTGCTAAGGAGGGATATTTTGGTAATTTGGCAATTTTTGGTGATTTTAGGTAATTTGGGTTTTTTCAAAAGGTTTGAAATGATTTTTGAAAAAGTTTGGGTATTTTGGATAAATTTGGAAATTTTGGTCAAATTTAGGGTTTCAATGGTACTTGGGTAATTTGGGGGAGTTTAAGGGCAAAAGGCCAGGATGGGTATTTTGGTTAAGATTGGGGAACTAACCACCAAAAGTAAGCCATGGGACAATGGAAACCCCATTTGGGTCCTCCATGTACTGGTCTTAGCTAAACCCCCAGCTTAGTGCTAGTGGGTCTAGGGGACCATCTACATAAGTCTCCCAAAAGACTCAAGGGACTAAGGTTAGAAATTTAGGGTTTAGGGTGTGAGTGAGTGTGAGTGAAGTGAGTGCCTTAGCTCTAGTCCAACACCCAAGGTTAACCCTAAGGTCAAATAGCCTTATAGGAACTCTCCTTGAGCTCCCTCATAATGACCCCACCTACTAAGTGCTAGAGGTTAGGACCAATATGTGAAACTTCAAGTTGAGTAAAGAAGAGTTTAGAATTTCTAATGGTGAG
>NW_018225367.1:0-4601 GCF_001263595.1 Phalaenopsis equestris | reverse complement strand
AACAAAAAATAAGGTCAACAAATGGACCCCCAATAGGTGTGGTGTGTTGGGCAAGTACACCACGCGTATTGGCGTTGACCAACGAGCTCAAAAAAACCAATACAAAATCCTAAAAGTCAGGAGACATAAAAGGAGTGTGGGATTGTGTGTGCTATTTGTTTCCACTGGGAAATATAACAGGTAAATATTGATCAAAGTCAAGAAGTAGGGACTCTCGCTGGGGATTGGATAGTGGATTTTGATTTATGTGATTTCAGGAATTTATAGAGGATGGGAATCTGTGTGTAAGTGCTGACCCCGGGGGGATTTGAAATTCATATATTAATTTCAGATGAGAGTCAGAAATTTGGGAACGACCATAAAAAGAGAGGAATCAGAAGTTAGGGGCTGATCCCAGGATAAGGATTGAAAGTTAAGAATCATTCATAAGAGAGAGCGTCGGAAGGTAGGGACCGACCTCAAAAGGGTGAATAAAAAGGTAGTGACTGATTCAAAATGAGAATTGGCAGGTAATGGTCATTCTAAGAAAGAGAGCGTCAAAATGTAAGGACCGACCTCAAAAGGGTGAACCAAAGGGTGGTGAGGTCATTCTTGGAAAGAGAGCGTAAGAAAGTAAAGGCCAACCTTAGAAGGGTGAATCAGAAGGTAGTGACAGATTTGAAATGAGAATTGATTGGTAATGGTCATTCTCAGAAAGAGAGCGTTGGAAGGTAAGGACCAACCTCAAAATGGTGAATCAGAAGGTAGTGACTCATTCGAAATGAGAATTGAAAGGTAGTGATCAATCTCAAAAGAGAGCGTAGGAAGGTAAGGACCGACCTCAAAAGGGTGAATCAAAAGATAGTGACTGATTCGAAATGAGAATTGACAGGTAATGGTCAATCTCGAAAAGAGAGCATTGGAAGGTAAGAACCGACCTCAAATGGGTGAATCAGAAGGTAGTGATTGATTTGAAATGAGAATTGGCAGGCAGTGATCAATCTCAAAAGAGAGTGTCAAAAGGTAAGGACCGAGCTCAAAAGGGTGAATCAGAAGGTAGTGACTGATTTGAAATGAGAATTGACAGTTAATGGTCATTCTCGGAAAGAGAGCATCGAAAGGTAAGGACCGACCTCAAAAGGTTGAATCAGAAGGTAGTGACTGATTCGAAATGAGAACTGACAGGTAATGGTCATTATCAGAAAGAGAGCGTCGAAAGGTAAGGACCGACCTCAAAAGGGTGAATCAGAAGGTGGTGACTGATTCAAAATGAGAATTGACAGTTAATTGTCAATCTCAGAAAGAGAGCGTCGGAAGGTAAGGATCGACCTCAAAAGGGTGAATCAGAAGGTAGTAACTAATTCGTAATGAGAATTCTACAGAGTTTGTAGCATTTAATTTTAAAGACATGTGTTGTATGTAAAGATCGACATTGTTGAAGAGGATTTGTGAAAATTTACGAGTTTTTGCGCAGAATGTGAAATGTCATGGGGATGTAAAGAGAAATAGTGCAGACAAAGATAGTTGTGATGTACGAGCAAAGAGTAAGAAACTCCGAAATCAAGAGAATTCACTCAACAGATTTATTTTCTTTTCTTGTTGTTTTTATCATGTTTAATTAATTTTTTTTAAATATGTTTTCAAAATTTGATTTTAGTTGGTTGATTTTTCAAAAGAGATTTTTTTTTGTTTTTTTGTTATTATTATTATTACATTTTTTTATTTGAATTTTATTATCATAAAAAATTTTGTTATTTTGTTTTTTGTTCGTTGTAATTTTGAACCAATGTGTGGTTCTTGGCTTCCATCCATCACACAAAAAGCAATTGACAAAAGGACACATTTCTGAAAGAAACTTTATTAATTTGCTCCAACAAAATGTTACAGATAGTGCCTAGGCCAACGCCTCAAAAGGTACAATATGCAAAACGCATCAAAGTACATCCAAAATATCTCATGTCAAGTACACATTATAGGCTGAGCATCTTTGTACATATCATATTGTTGTAATGTAGTAAAGTAAAAAGGAATCCTCTGATTGTTTGTTCCTTCTGTGACGAGCTCCTGATCGAGCTGACCTTCTAAGCCACGCTACAAGACAAGAGTTCCCTTCGCATGTGCTTAGAGGTGCAACCCTCTCATAGCTCTTAAAGCAGTATTTCCTCCAGCTCTGGATCTGGCTGAAATTCGTGCGGCATCTTGTTGTCATCTATTTGTCGGAAGGTTGCGCTCATGGAATGTAATGCTTGGCAACGTCTGTACTATTGCCTTTAAGAACAAGCACTGAGCCAACTGGTAGGGGAATCTCCACAGAGCCTCTGAACTCACTAGGGCCGACGATTTCAATTTCTTTCCCAAATAAGATGTTACTTGTACTCATAAATCAGACCGTACAAAAAGGCCTCACGAAGTCATGGTGATCGATGTGAGGAGGAATGCAATCACCTCGTCGTATATATTGATAATAATATTATTAGGAATGCAGGTAGCGGGCAGAATACTCCATAAAACCATTCTTTTGATCATCCACTTTATCATTGGCGGTAGTGGATCTACTTGATCGTGTCTGAGGATCCCAGGCGGATTCCCCCTATCTGTCATTTGTGAAGTTATAGCAGCAGCCACACTGGATAGTAATCTTCCCTTTTCTTTGCATCCATTTCCTCGGCTCAGAATAAGTCCTTTCTATAAGTAAACTTGCTCGACCTCTGTCCCTTAGGTCAAAAATGCAGTCAAGAATACTTTGTTTGTCAGTTTCTGAGAAGACTCTGGTACACAGTTCTAATCCCTCCAGTATGTTGATGAATTTTCCCTATACTTCTTTGTAGAATTCAAATTATCTTTTATTTACTTTGCTCATTTTATAATATTACATCGTACTGGGAGTCGGTAGTTGTCACGGCTATTCCCTCATTTGAATATCAGCGAGAACCAAAGCTGGTACTGTCTCTGACTCTAACAGAATGTATGATTCTGCGTCTGACAGGGCGTTTGGCTCTGTACCCCTCAGAACATACGGCTCTGCATCCATTGGGACATATTCAGGTAATCAGGGGTCTGAGATCCATCATCAGTAGATGCATATTCCTCTAACGTGATGTAGTGTTGTAGATGTAGGATGTTGCAGTCTGGGCACTCCACGAATGCCCCTGTAGCTGACGCTCGTGCACGTATTTCAGAATTACAGTTAGGGAAACCCGTACACAAAACATCTGAAGCTGGTAGTATCTTTGGCTTTGTAACAAACTCAGACTCCTCATCCGTAGCAGGCTGGCTGGAGGAGGTCTCTTTCATGCCTGAATCATAAATGGGTCCCTCAAGAATAGGAGTGAGCAAGTTGCAGCCTCTTTTTCTTGTCTCTTCTCTTCTCGTAAGAAAGCTCTCTATTTTTGTCAGCTGGCATTTCTTTGATGTGTCCTTTGTAGTGGAGTAAACGGTATCCTTTCATTATCAGGAGCGACTAGGCCCCAAGTTGGCGTAGCTATCATGGATATTCAACGGCTTGGCCCCTCCATTGGGTCTTGTTGTACCATCACATTCTTTCCTTTTAGTGATGCACTGTCTTTGGTGGCCACCCTTAGAACTGAGGGCAGCCCTTCCTTTTCCCATTGACTGACAAAATTCATTAAAGGCCCCTCGTAATCCATGCCGACTTGGTTAAATTCCATGTCGAAATCTATAGTGCCACCCTGCGACACCATTTCTTCATTTAGTGTGAGATTCCAGCCATCTTTAAAGGCAAAGATCAGCCTCTGTCCTGACATTTCTCTGCAGATAATAGGAAAAATGTCAGTGGGCTGAAACTTAGCGTGAACAAGAACAAAATAAAGTATGTATTAAAGGAAATTTTTAATTATCTTTTCTTGTCGTTTTTATCATGTTTAATTTTGAAAATATGTTTTCAAAATTTAATTTTAGTTGGTTATTTTTTTTTAAGTGTGTAATTTTAAAAAAAAATTATTATATTGAGGTTAATTTTGTTACAAAAATTTGGACCTGGTCACAGATGTTGGCCACATAGATAATCCCAAAGCAATCAAAATTTCAAATTTTCAAATCAAGTGAAGGCAAGCAATGTAAGATTGTGTAGTATGTCTTTAGGTATTATCCGTTGATTGGTAGCATGGGTCTTTTACCCCAGAAGTCCACTAACTGGTAGGCTTCTCCTGCGTAGACCTTTTCCTTTTCAACTACAAATGGTCCCTGTCCCTCCCAAGTTGGCTTGCATTTTCCACCTATCTTGCGGCGTGCAAGAATAGGTCTTTTGAGCACAGGACAAGGTGACCAACTTTAAATGTCCTTGGGTGGACTAATTTATCATGAGCTTGTACCATCTTTACCTGGTAAAGTTTCAGATGTTGTTGTGCTTCAAGCCGTTTTCTTTCCAGACTCTCTAGTTCCTTGAGCCTGAGCTTTGCACTTTCTTCTGTTGTAAGTTGATTGGCGACTGCGACTCTAAGAGACGACGTCTGAATTTCTAGTGGAATCACGGCTTCGGACCCGTACACGAACATGTAAGGTGTACACTGAGTGGGAGTCTTGAATGTTGTTCGGTAGGCCCACAAATCTTCCAGCAGTTTGTTGTGTCAATCTCTTTTATTTTCATTGAGTGTTTTCTTTAA
>NW_018225366.1:314314-314957 GCF_001263595.1 Phalaenopsis equestris | reverse complement strand
CTGATGCGATACAACGCGACGCGTGGCAGCTAACTTAGAAGGCGGCGTCAAAAGGGAGCGCGCCGCATGGCTCTTCCACGGATCCGAGGATCCAGTCAGCCCGCGTTTGAATAAATAAATAGGCGTATTTAATAAATTCAGAAAATAACCCCTAAACTTTAAAAATCTATAACTTTGCATAGAAAATTCATAAAAATAAAATAAAAATACCCTCTTGCTCAGTGAATAGATGAGATTCATATGGAATTATTTTCACATTAATTTAATGCCTAAATTATTTTTAAAAAATTAGGGTTAGAGGTTTTTCAATTCTCCATTCATATGCAATTAATACCTTAACTCCAAATTTTTATATGTTGTAGCCTCTGTCTAGATGAAGAATTTGAGTATTTTTTCAAAGACATAGGAGATCTCTAGATAGAGATATTAATTTTTTAAGTTCTTAAGCATTTTCTGTTCAAATAATTGTAGAAAATTGTATATAGCTTAGAAAATTCTATAAAAATTCATATGAGTTTCTTATGGCCAGAGTAGTCTTAAGAAATAATTTTATGATTTTTAAAAATCAAAATATCACTATTTTAAGTAAACCTCAATTTACTTAAAATATTTAATTTGGAGAATATAAAGATCAAAATCATTT
>NW_018225366.1:307921-311211 GCF_001263595.1 Phalaenopsis equestris | reverse complement strand
ATTCTTGTGTTCATCCTTTGGGATAGATACAGGATTTGAGGTAAAACGCTCTTTCATCTAAACTATGAAAATTATGGGGTCAGTTTGACTTCATCTTTTTCAAAAATAAATTTTTTTTTTAAAAAAAAACGTCCTTCTGAAGCGGGCAACGGGGTTTCAATTCCGATGACCGACAGCTTCTTACGGGCAAACCCCACCCCAAAAATAGTGCCGACAAGCTTCTGCCCCGATATTTTTCTATAGTAGATAGAAAAACATCGGTGTGCTAAAATTCATAACAAACAAGAACAATAACAAATTAGTTATTAATTGAATTTTGAATTTATATAAGTGCAAGTCTTTTACTTATTTAATTTAATTTTGTGAAATTTTAAAATTAAAATGAAGGAAATTAAAATTAAAATGAAGGAAATTAAGGTAGGCAAATTCAAATTTTCATCTTATTGAGGTTAGTTCTATTACAAAATTCTGAACCCAGTTACAGGTGCTGGCCAAACAAAGATCCCCAGAACTTGTAACATTTTCAAAAATTCATTTCAAACAATATCATTTTGTGTAGTATATCTTCAAATACTGGCCATTAATTAACAAGATAATACTTTCGCCTCAAAAATCAACCGGCTGGTAAGATCCTTCTAAATAGACCTTGTCTATGACAAATGGTCCCTCGTAAGTTGGTTTGAACTTTCCACCTATACTGCGGCATGCAAGTATAGGTCTTTTGAGAATGTGTACGAGATCAACAACTTTGAACACCCTCGGACTGATCAATTTGTCATGAGCATGCACCATCCTAGCTTGGTAGAGTTCCAAATTTTGTTGTGCTTATCATCGTTATCCCTCCAGACCTTCTAAATTCTCATGTCAGAGCTTTGTACTTTCTTTTATTGTGATCTGATTGGTGATGAAAACTCAAAGAGACGACATCTGGACTTCTAACGGTAGTACAACCTCA
Source organism: Phalaenopsis equestris (assembly GCF_001263595.1). Lineage (NCBI taxonomy): Eukaryota > Viridiplantae > Streptophyta > Magnoliopsida > Asparagales > Orchidaceae > Phalaenopsis > Phalaenopsis equestris. Next base: position 310,256 of record NW_018225366.1, on the reverse strand, counting down.
GACCCATATACAACTGAATAGGGTGTACATTGAGTGAGAGTTTTGAAAGTCGCCCTGTAGGCCAATAAAGTCTTTAACAATTTATCGTGCCATCCTCTTTTATTCTCCTCCAAAGTCTTCTTCAAAATTTGAATGAGCATCTTATTGAAGTCCTCAGCCATGCCATTTTCCTTTAAATAGTAAATTGTAGAGTATATTAAATCTATTCCATGCCGCTTCACGAAGCAGTTGAAATTAATGCTTTTGAAGGCTGACCCATTATCTGAAATAATCTTATGCGGCTAGTGCGGGTGGATTTAGTGTGTTTATTTTACAAATATTTTTCAATATTAAAAAATACACACGATAGATACAATAGAAAATATGCAAATTAATCCCAATAAAATGAACTTTAGTGAAAATAGTTTAATCTTTTAAAAATCTTTAAACTGGACAATCCCCTTTAAAAATAACGCTAGCATACGTATTGCTCAAGTAATAAACGTCTCTAATGGAGTCCTAGATATCAATCTCATAGGGAAGTTGGAAATGCCTATAAGTAAATTCTTAAGATTATAATGTAAAGTACAGTTTTTAAAACTACAAAAAAGTAAAGTGTGATATTTGAAAATTAAATACTAGAGTGAATGCTAATTAAAATGCAGTTGAAAGAAAAAATTAATTAAGCTAAATGCTAAACTTTCAAAAGTAAACTTACGAAAATTAAACTATGTTTTGTGATGGAAAGTTCAAATTAAAGAAAGCATCCTTCTCCTTTACAATAAGTATATGGACTGTGAAGAAATTAAAATTAATTGAAAATATATATAAAAAAAATTTTTGTGCAAAATAGGAGCAATCTTATTCTTTACCCTCTTCCAAGTGCATAAGGAACATTGACTAATCCAGTGTTTGGTTCTTAATTCTATGGTTAGGCTGGGAGGATACTGGTCGCCACTCCATTGCTCCCACTACTCCGTCACCTAAGGGCTAACAATCTCACATATGTTTCCAATCAACTAGGTCATATTGAGGATTTTAATCTATCACCTTAAAATCTCCAATTCTGCATTAAAAAAAGTATATTTCTCTTTTTATTTGCACTCAACTCTATGAATGAAATAGTCTCCCATGAAATCAAATGTGATTCACAACATCTTGTAGAAATTATAGCCCTTTTGGAACCTATGTTTCTCAACACATTTTAACATTTAATTGGTCAGATTGAAAAGTAAATATAGATCGGAGTTCAAATCATCACAAATTATTAACATTTAAGACTATATAAAATAAAAACAATTCTTCACAAAATCATATCTCAAAGTAAGAAGAAGGATAGATGAGATTACTCAGAATTCATGAGAAGGATACGATAAAACACGGATTTCATATATACAAACAAGTTCACAAAACAAAAGAAATAAAAGACACAACTTATCTCACTATCCTTCCCAAACAAATCTCTAGAAGTGCTCTCCAAGCCTTTCTCTTTACAAGCATGTCGGCGTTATTTCGGGGATGGCTTGTGGGGTTGCCCGTAAGAAGCTGTCGGTCATCGGAATCAAAATCCCATCGCCCGCTTTGGAGGGACGTTGAAGTATGAAATCAAACTGACCCCATAGATTTCATAGTTTAAAATGAAAGAACGTTGTACCTCAAATCCTGTATCTATCCCGAAGGATAAATAAGACTTGAGGATGAGGCTCGATCAAATAAACTAAGAAAAGTATGACGTCTGTTTGGTCTGTGAAACCTTTGTATTTGCCGATAAGTTCCCCTATTTAATATAAAGTATTAAATAGGGTTTATATTAAGCTGGGTTCGTACATGCTTCCTATAAGGGCAAGCCCCTATAGTTAATTACATCCTAAATGACCAAAGTCACCTAAGAAGACTCTCGATAAAAATCAGGAAATATTATTCTCAAGGAATTTCAAAGAGTAGGACTCTTCAACGAAATCAGGAGGTGTGCAAGGGGATTGGTTCAAATTTAGAACATTTTATTATAGAATTCAAAGGAAGAAGAACTAGGGGTTATCATGGATTCAAATGAGAACCTCGAGGACTTCCCAAGCTATCCTAATGTTTGGCTTCAATTTTGAGGAGAAATATTTAGGTGCTTCATCCTGCCAAATTTATTAGTTAGGGCTTACATTTGTGTGAAATGATCACACAAATAGCCTGGAGGATATGAGGATTTAGGTCGTGATAGACGACAACCTCGGAATCCTAAGACGAGTTAGGGCTTATATTATATAGCAGGGCTATACAAAGGCCTAAAGATAAGGTGAGGATTTACGTTGCATAAGCAAGCAACCTTGAAGTCCTATGGCTTTGTTGTTTAGGTCTAAAGAAA
>NW_018225366.1:304904-307227 GCF_001263595.1 Phalaenopsis equestris | reverse complement strand
ATGTTGCTTAATGGTTCATCCTGTAAATACCCTTATTACTCAGTGAACATTGATGTCTCATTATCCCTAAGAAAAGGGGTTATTATCATTTCTCATTCAATTTAAGAATTATGTGGGTGAAGACCCTTAAAGGGGCAAGTTAGTGTAATTTGAACACTTAGCCAAATTTTAATCCTAATTGGGCTTAGTGGCGTTTCAAGGATGTTTGATTTGGTTATGTTTATTTCTCTAATCCTCATTTAGTCAATTTTGATTTAGCCTAAGTCACCACTAAGCCTTTAAGGCATAAATGAGTGTCATAATTAGTTTTGAAAAGGGTTAAGCTTTAAGTGGTCATGATTCATGATTTGAATTTTATTTGAAAATCAAGATAGGGGTATTAAATTGGTTAATTATTGGCTTCCAAAGTCATACCCCTAGGTCCAGGATCATCTAATTTTAATAAACTTCCAAATCTTAATAGTTTAGAAATTTATTAACTTATCTTTTTAATGAGGAAAATGAAATTGGTTTCTACCAATTAATCCCTTATGTTTCAAACATCAAATAAATTGATTAATATCAGAGGTTAGCCATTCCCCTCCTTGACTTAAGCCTCAATGTTAATTAAGGTAAGATTTCTAAAATTACACATTTGCCCCTGACGCTCTAACACCTCATAGTTTGTCAAATTCAATTCAAATGACTTTGATATTTTTATCCTACCTCATTCATGGGTCAATTGAGACATCAAAGGAGAAAATATGATTTTTCAAAATTTAATTTAATTTATGTAATTATTTTCATGCAAAAATAGGATTTTTTAATAAAAAATTCCTAACTTGACCAAGGTAAATTATAATCCTTTGAAATTTTTACTGGAGATAGAAATAGACCAGAGAAGCCATTGGATCAAATTTCATAATTTTTTGAATTTTATGTGATTTATTAGAATTATTTTAATTTCTAGGCTATTTAATAAAAATAAAATATTTTAGGACGTGAAAATTAAGTTTTGTATTTTTGAAAAATCTTCCCAAGGTCAGAGAACTTATAGGAACAAATTTTACATTTTTCTAATTTTTCTTTGATTTATTGGAATTATTTTAGTGTAAACTCATTTTTTAGCCCTTAAAAATTATTTTTAAGCTTTAAAATTCAATATCTTTATTTAGAAAATCAGAAAAAATATTATAATTATTCCTAAGTAATTAGGAAACAATTTGGAATATTTCCATGAGTTTTATTATTTTTATGATTTTTATGAATTTTTAATTATTTAAATACTTAAAATAGGCCAAAAATTAAGTTTTTATTTTAAAAATTTTTTTATTTTTATAATAGGCTAAAAAATCAAATTTTTATCTTAAATATCATTTTATTTTTAGAAAATACCCCTGATCACAGAGAACTCGAAAAACTAATTTTCATAATTTTTTGAGTTATGTCTTGATTTTTAAAAAATCATTTAAGTGTTAAGAGTGATATTTATCTTTAAAAATCAATTTAAGTTGTCAATTTAACTCAAAGTATTTTGAAATTTTTATGATTAGTTCTCTAGATCATAAATCACAGTAGAGATAAAAAATCAAGTCATTTAAATGTTTAAATTTTACAAAATTAATTATCTTAATGATTTAGTGTTTGTAAAATTTAAGGACATTTTAAATGACTTGACCCATGAAATTATTTCCAAAGGTTTCCCTAGTCATGTTGGACCTTCCAAAATTTTCTTGGGATTTTATAACTAATATGCTAATTTCCATGATTATTTTAAGGAAATGATGTGAAATAACTTAAAAATATAGATCTCTGTATAGGAACCTCATCTGACTTTGGAAAAATCAGAGAATGTTCTCCCTTACAGAGGCTACAATATGTCAAAATTTCAAGCCAAGGAGATGTGTCAATATGAAAGGACAATCAAATGATTCAAAACAGTGTTTAATTAATTAAAAATATTTTATGCATCAAATGAACTTGAATAATATTCCACATTATTCTCCTAGGCAGCTCTGAAGGCATGCGTGGCGCGCTCTGGTTGGACGCCGCCGTCCACGTAGCTGCTGACTCGATCCACGGTTCACGTCCTGAAGTGCTGTCCGACGCGATCTCCCCCGACCATTTGATGCACGCTTGATCGAACGGTTCCCCGTCATCTCCCCGATAAAATGATCCCGTGCCCGTCCACACTAAAACCTTAAGATCTCAGCCTAGACTCAACCAAATCACTTCGGGTTTGATCCTATGGACTCGTCTAAGTGAGACGAACATATCCATACGGTTAAGATGCCATGAAATCAAGCTTAAGTAAATGGAGAATCAAAATAAGCTCGGGAGAAGG
>NW_018225366.1:304400-304778 GCF_001263595.1 Phalaenopsis equestris | reverse complement strand
AGGGTTTCGAGCTCAAAATTGGGCTCCGACAATGGGAATGGGTGAGGAAAAATGGTTGGAATGCACTAAGGGGATGTTAGGGAAGCTCTGTGTAAAGTTTGGAGAGACCTCTCTAAGGAAATTTCAGCACACTTCCCATGGCCGTGGGAGGTGAGTTTTTATAAAAATGGTCATGGGGTGGCTCTTAGGGCATAAGCTTGGGTGCATTGTGGTGCTTAGGTGGAGGGCAGAGGAGCTCCATAGTTTGATTTGGATGAGCTGGCCTCTAGGTTTGATTTGGGTGAGGTTCAATGAGAGTGGCTCTCAGTTTTTCACTTTTCTGGCCACTAGACCGACCGGCCGGCCAGGGGGGGGGGGCTAGGAGCGCCGGGAACCCAC
>NW_018225366.1:303919-304286 GCF_001263595.1 Phalaenopsis equestris | reverse complement strand
TGTGGTGGAGTTAATTTGGTGGCCTTAGTGTGGTTAGGTCACATTTAGTGTATGGGTCCAAGTGGGTGCAAATGATCAAAACTTGGGTTTGGGCTAGGTTAGGCATGTTAATTGGCTCAATTGATTGTTAAATTTGGTGTAGATGATCGTAAGGAACAACTTTGGTGAAGGATGGAAGTGGTTTTGAGCTCAATTGGAGGGTCAATTTGAGGGAATTTTGAACTTTAATCAATTTGGTCATCTTGGGCTAGGCTTGGGTCTAGCTTGGGTTAGCCTTGAGCTAAGTCCAAATTGATTATTATAAATGGTCAATCGGGAACTCATGAAGATTTTTAAACATGTATTGGATGCCAATTTATTGGATGCA
>NW_018225366.1:292720-303616 GCF_001263595.1 Phalaenopsis equestris | reverse complement strand
TTAGATTTGGTTTATTTTGGTCATATCAAAAGTTAATTTGAGTTTAGGATTGTAATTGGGGTCAATTGAGATCACATTGGTTGACATTTGAATTGGATTTGGGGAAATTTGGGTCTTTAAAGGGCAATTTAGGGATTTTGCTTAAAGATGGTCAAATTGGCCAAATTAGGTCATGTAGTAGTTTAGAGAAATTAAATTAAGAATATTAAGGATTTATTGGAATTTTCTGGGAATTTTTGGAATTTTCGGAAATTTGGGTCGAAGAGGGGTATTTTGGTAGTTTGGGGGTGCTTTAGGGGTAAAAGGCCAAGATGGGTATTTTGGTAGAGTTGAGGTACCAATCATCACCAATAAGCCATGGACTAATGAGAACAGCATTTTGGGTCCTCTACATAGTGGTCTTAGCCAAACCATAGCCCTAGGGCTAGTAGGTTTTAGGGGACCATCTACATGAGTATCCAAAAAGATCAAGGGCTCTAGGCTAGAAATTTGAGTTCAGGGTTGTGAGCGATTGTGGGTGCAGATTAGTGTGGAGAGTGCCTTAGCTCCAGACCAACACCCAAGGTCAACCCTAAGGTCTAGCAATCCTAAGGGTGACTCATCTTGAGTTTCCCCCATGTGACCCCACTTACTAAGTATTTAGAGTTTGAGACCAACATGTGAAACTTCAAGTTGAGTAAAGAAGAGGGTAGAATTTCTAATGGTGAGGGTGCCATGTCTAGCCATGTCTAGTTTTCTAATTTTCTAAGAATAGTCAACAGGAAGAGTTCTATGGCTAGACCCTAGGCTACTAAAGAGGAGAAACCAAACCTCAACAAAAAATGAGGTCAACGAAACACTCTTAATTCTCTCTTAGAAGTGTGATGAAGAAGAAATTTCTCACCTTCCCTCTCCTCTAACAATCCTTGAAGAATATCTCCAAGCCCTTGATTTATCTCTCTCTCCCTATCTCTTCTTGGTCCCCCTTACTCACCACTCCAACTCTTCTTCAAGCCCTAGACTTCCCTCTCTTTTATTAAAGGCTACCTCCCTCCAAAAAGAATTCATAATTCCCTCTAAAATTCTATACAAAATTCTAGTCTTTTGAATTTAAAAGACCTGTCCATTGATCCAAGAGACATATCCCTTCAAAAAGAATCTTCCAAAGTGTCAAGATGCATTGAATCACTCAAAAGGGTGTTTAGAAAAAGTGTCCCTTTGAAAATTTGTGTAAAAGTCACCTTTAACCGCCTTAATCCGCAAAAATTCATCTTTGGCGCATCTTGCGCCACATCTTGCACATCTTGCACTAGCTCTGTGTGAAATGGCGTATCATGCACCAGTTTGCTGAAGATCGCACTGCTCTGGGTTTTGGAGCATCTTGTGCCAATTTGGTGTATCATGCGCTAATTTTCTGTACGTGGGTGCATCTCGCTCCAGAATCCCAAAATTTGCTATTTTGACTCCAATTTTTGTCTTTTTTGCTACTTTTGCTCCAAATACCTAAAATTGATATAGCTTCAATGAAAAAATGAAAATACCCTTCTTTAAAGTGCAATATCACCAAAAATAAGCATAAAACATATACTTAAAATTACTATTATTTTGGTATATCAAAATCACCTAAACTTAATTGTTACTTGTCCTCAAGTGACACTTTTTCTACATAAAAGCATATGACTTAGGATAAAGATTAACTTATAAATTCTATGCTTTAGTTTAATAAATAAAATAGTAAATTTTAAGAAAAACCTTTTAACTTAGATTCAAACTTTAAGTCTAAGAGTATTTAGTAATCAACTTTAAGATTTTTGAATCTCTATTCATTTCAAAAAGAATTGCAATTTTTCATATCAAGGAAACTTAGAATATTCATATGAAAAAGAATAAAAGAATTTCATGAAAACTATGTAAACTTTACTAGCAATGCTACTAATACTCCAATATAAGTTTAGAAAATGTAATAAAGCCGCAAGTTTAGAGAATGTAGTCAAGACTTCTTCCTTAAGATGATTTAAGTGAAACCAATTTTTGATTATGGCTTCTCCTCACTCATTTTTCTTTTATTTTCTTTTCTTTCTTTTTTTTCTTCTTCTTTTTTTTACTTTTAGGATCTTTTCAATCCTTTCTTTTTGTTTTCTTTCTTAAGTCAGGATTACTATATCTGGATAGCCTTTAATAGTTTTGAACTTTACTATCCTCTACTTAAAGTCAAAACCCTTACCTTTCTTCACTTTATAAATTCATATTAGTTTATAATTTTCATAGTCTTATTCCTTTCTTCATACATGAAACTCTAAAATTCTTAACACTCAAAAAATGCAATTTCCTTTACTTTAAATAGAAAAACATAGTCTTATCCTATCATAATATCCTTAACTTAAGAATTGACCTTTATTTTTAAAAACTTTTTACCTAAATCTACCGTAATATTCATAAACATATTTGTAGCCATTTAAAGTTAAATCTTAATATCCCAGCTCATGTTAAATTAATTTTAAATATAATGTTAATTGTGGACAAATAAAATTTAGTTCACTTCTTTTCAAAAGAAAATTTCTTCCCCTAAACTTAAGTTTTTAAATAAATTAAAACTTTTTTATTATAAAATTCAGTAGGTGAAAGAAAACAATAAATGCATGAAAATAAAAACTAACCTGTAGAGGATTTCTGACTATGAAACAGGGCTTTGTTATATTGCAGGTACTAACTTTAAAAATACATACAGACTTTAAAGCATTAATTGAAACATAATAAAGAAACATAATAAATTGAAACATAATAAATTCTAAAGAATTTGTTGAGAATTAAAAATAGAAACAAAAATTGAAAATACTAAAAATGCAAAAAAAGTAAAAAACTACAGTTATTATTACAATTTTTAGTTCACAACACATAATGATATTTTTTAGAACATCAAATTCAAATGTTACCTAAATAACATCCAACTAACATATCAAACAAGCAAACAACCAAACAAATAAACTAAACACCTAAAGATATCAGTCTTCATCACCTTCCTCATCATCATCATCATCATCATCATCATCATCATATTCTTCTTCTTCTTCTTCTTCTTCATCATCATGAATAGGAGCATAAGGATTGAAGCTGGGGCAAGTAGGAAAATCAACATTGGATTCACCCCTAAGATATCAAACCATAGCTTCCTCAAAAGCTATATCATGCTGAAGTCTCCTCTGCTTATACTCATTTGTATACACATTTATTTCTCCTATTTTTTAATTTGGTTTTGAATATTAACTATACGCAATTGTCGAATCATGTGTTGGTCCATAATGTTTTCAAGTGATGTAGAGCGAGAAGTAGATGCCCTTGCAACTGATGTAGAGGGTCTATCACTACCTTCACTCCTGGTCTCAACAAATGATTCAACCCTTTGAATCATGTGCTTCCCAATAGGACTTTGGGGATATAATCTATTCTCATTTCTATGAGATTCTACTCCTAATTGCTTACATAAAGTGAAAATCAAGGCAGGGTAACCCAAACCACTAACTGTAGAGCTTTTAGCTATGCTCCAAGCATGATGAACTATATGATCACCAACATCTGTTGCTTTCATGTTCTGAATGAAATAGTTTAACAAATCTCTATCCTTTATTACATCAGTGAGATGATTTGTGGGCAGTAATTTAGCAGAGATGAAGTGGTGTGATACACCAAAATAATATACTATTTAAAGTACATATTTTATGCTTATTTTTTGTGATATTACACTTTAAAGAAAGGTATTTTCATGTTTTGTTCTAGGTATATAATTTTTAGTTATTTGGAGCAAAAATAGAAAAACAAGGAAAAACACATGGAGCCAAAATAACAAATTTTGGAATGCTGGTGCAAGATGCACCATTTGACAGAGGGTTGGTGCAAGATGCTCTAGAATTGGCGCATGGTGTGCCATAGACAACTTTCTGTGGATTACAATAGTGTGAGATTAATTTTGCATCAATTTTTATAGTGAAACTTTTTCTATGCATCTATTAGAGTAATTAAATCCATCTAGACACTTTGGAAGGTTCTTTTATCAAGGTATATGTCCCTTAGATCAAATGACACATCTTTTAAATTCAAAAGAGTTGACTTTTGGAGAAAAAATTGAATTTCTTTTGATGAGTGGATGCCCAAAATAAAAGAGGAAGATTTTAAGTAGTTGAAGGGGAGACAAAAAGGATAAGAATGTAGGGGGTGGCATGAAAGTCAAGGAGAGAAGAAGAGGAGATTTTCTTCTACGGTTGTAAGAGGAGAGGGAAGGTAAGAGATTTCTTCTTCATCACACTTCTAAGAGAGAATTGAGTATGCTTGTAAAAAGAGAAGTGCAAGAGCAAAAGGCTTGGAGAGAATTTCTAGGGATTTGCTTACGAATGATTGTGAGATAACTTGTGTCTGTTATTTCTTTTATTTTGTAAACTTGTTTTCATATATGAAATATGTGTTTCTTCTTATCCTTCTCATGAACTTTAAGTAGTATATTTTATTCTTCTCCCTACTTTGATATATGTTTTTGTGAAGAATTGATTTTGTTTTCTATGATTTTAAATGTTAACAATTTGTGAGGATTTGAAATTTGATCTTCATTTACTTTTCGATCTGGCCAATTGAAATGTTAAAACATGTTGAGAAAGATATGTTCTGAAAAGGGGTATGATTTTTACAATAAGGGGAGAATCACATTTAATTTCATTGGAGAGTCTGGCATCCATGGACTTGAGTGCAAATAAATAGGGAAATATACTTTGTTGGATGCAGAATTGGAGAATTTAAGGTGACAGATTAAAATCCCCAATTTGGTCCATTTGATTGGAAATTAATGCGAGATTGTTAGCCCTCAGAGTAGGGGGAGCCCTAGAGCGCCAGCCGGTATCCTCCTAGCTTAACAATAGAATTAGGGACCAAACTCTGGATTAGTCAATGTTATTTATAGTACTTGGAAGAGGGGAAAGATTATGATTGCTCATATTTGGGAAGGACGCTTTCTTAAATTTGATTTTAATTTCCTTACAAACTATATTCTCATTGTAAAGGGGAAGGATGCTTTCTTAAATTTGAATCTTCCGTTAACAAAAATTTTGTTTAGTTTTCGTAATTTTACTTTTGAAAGTTTAGTTTTTAGATAGTTAACTCAGTCTTTCAACTGCATTTTATATAGCATTCACTTTAGTAGTTAATATTCAAACATCACACTTTACTTTTATTTTTTTATGTTTAAATTATCAAAATAATTTTAAGAATTTACTTACAAGTTTTTCCAACTTCCATCTGGGATCGATATCTAGGAATCCATTAGAGCCCTTTATTACTTGAGTAACACGTATACTTGCATTGATTTTAAAGGGGATTTGACAGTTTAAAAAAAGTTTAAAAATAAATTATTTTCATAAAAGGTATTTTTGTTGGGATTATATTGCATATTTATTGTTATATATGTCGTGTGTATTTTATAATATTGAAAGATATTTACAAAATTCATGCACTAAATCTACACACATCAAGTTATTTGGCGCCGTTGTCGGAGAAGTAATGGAAAATAATAGTATGTTATTTTATTTTATTATAAAAATAAAAAGAATAAAAAAGAGTGTTTCTAGTTTAGTTTTTAACATTTTCTTATTTAAGTGTGTTTACTTATTTTTAATTACTTGCTTTGTTTGTTTATGCGTAGTGTAAGATTTAAAATGTAGTATCTCATGATTTTAAATTAGAGAGAACTATTAAAAGATTTGAAAACAAAAAAAAAAGAAATATAACATTTTAGAAAAATTGCTTGCTGAGTAATGCAGATAAAATTTATTTGAGCATACAGAACCCTGCTGTAGCTACCAATTCATTTGAGCTTAAACCTGCTATTATCCAAATGGTACAAAACAATCAGTTTGGGGGAACACTAACTGAAGATCCTAATTTAGACCTTGCTAGTTTTCTAGAATTGTGTACTACATTTAAATATGATGGAGTGTCGAATGATGCTGTCAGGCTTAGACTCTTTCCTTTTTCACTAAGGGATAAAACTAAGTTTTTGTTCTATCATAACAAGGGGAGATTTGTCACAAAAAGTTTTGTCAAAATATTTCCCACCTTCAAAAACTGCTAAGCTTAGAAATGATATTACATCTTTTTGTCAGTATGAGGGGAATCAATTTATGAAGGTTGTGAAAGATTTAAAGATCTCCTTAGAAAGTGTCAACACCAAGCATTGCCAGATTGTTTAATAATTCAAACTTTTCATAATGGGTCGGTTGGATCTCTTAGATCGATAATTGACGCTGCTACTGGTGGATCATTAATGTCAAAACCATTCGATGAAGCATATTCATTAATTGAAGAGATGACTACTAACAATTTTCAATGGCCCTCTGAAAGAATAAATTTAAAAAGAGTAGCTAGTATTCATGATTCTGATGCAATATCTATGTTAGCTGCCCAAATAACTGTTATATCAAAAAAGATAGATCAATATGGAATGACTTATTCACAGACAACACCTGCGCTTGAGGAAAACTCATTGGGACAAATGATAGAATGACAATATTTTTATGAGACTTTAAAGGCAATAAATAGTCATTCTAATAATACTTATGCCAATTATTATGATCCTGGTTGGAAGAATCATCCAAACATTAGTTGGAGTAACAATGCTACAAATCTGCAATGGGGAAACAGTAATGCGAACCCATTGGGAAACTCCAACAATTAAGGGAATCAAGCATATAAACCTTATTACCCCCCATGTTTAATAATTTATAGAGTAAGGAGGAAAAGTTATCAATGGTAGAATTGATATTGCAAATGAGAAGTCAATTACAAGGTCAAGGAGCTACAATTAGAAACATGAAAAATCAATTGGGATATATTGCAACTGCATTTAGGAATAGACCTCTAGGAACATTGCCTAGTACTGTTGAAGTAAATCCTATAGATTCGAACAAAGAGAAAATTAAATCTTTTCAACTAAGAAGTGGAAAAGAATTAAAAAAAAAGTTCAACAAGAAGTTGAAATTGAAAAAGATGAGGTGGAAAAGGAAAAATCTAGTGAAGAATTTCATTTTGAAGCAGAAAGTCCTATTAAACCAATGAAAATCTTGTAGAAAGACCACAATCTCCATTTCCTCAAAAATTGAAGCAGAAAAAGAGAGACAACACGTTTCTAAATTTTTGAAAATTTTAAGAAAATTAACAATAAACATTCCATTTGTTAAATCTTTGGAACAAATGTCAAGGCATGTGAAGTTCATGAAGGATATACTCAATAAGAAAAGAAAGTTTGTAGATAATGAGACTGTTGAACTCAGTGAAGCGTGTAGCACTATAATTCAAAAAAAAACTTCCTCAAAAACTTAAAGATCCTGGAAGTTTTATAATTACTTGTGCTATTGGAGATCGATTTTATGGAAAACTTTTATGTGATTTACGAGCCAGTATTAATCTTATGCCGTTATCAATTTTCAAAAGGTTGGGCTTAGGAGATATTTCACCTACTATTGTAACTCATTAGTTAGCTGATCGTTCAATTACCTATCCTAAGGGAGTTATAGAAGATGTTTTAGTAAAGCTTGATAAATTTATCTTTCATGTGGACTTTATTGTGTTAGATATGGAGGAAGATAAAAAAATTCCTATCATTTTAGGAAAACCATTCCTAGCCACTGAAAGAGCTTCAATAGATGTGAAGAAAAGAGAATTAACTGTGAGAGTCAGTGATCAAGAGGTTATGATGGTGATTTTTATATGCAAGTATTTATTAAGATGACACTACTGCTTGAAGATTTTAATCCCCGACAACGGCGCCAAAAACTTGATCGTGCCCATAGTGTGTGTTATTTTTCTACATGTTTTATGTCAATTTAATTCCTATGAGACGACACCAAAAACTTGACCCGACTCATAATTAAGCAGTAATTTAGCTTCCAAAATATGCCCAAAAAACTTGACCAAATTTATATTTAGATGTTAATGTGAAAAATCAAAATGTTATAAAATATAGAAGTTAGTTCACACACTTGGTTCTACGCAAGTGCATGTATCACTTCGAGTTATATAGGTCTTTATTTAAAAGCACCAGTATCAATCCTACAAAAAAGCGAGGTAAGAGGTCCTTAGCCAATTTCTAGTATACTACTATTAGTCCTTAGTTTAGAAGATCAATTTAAGTGATTTTTCTAATAAGTACTCCTAAATGTAAGTATTAAGTTTAAAACAACTAATAACTATTCCTAAATGAAAACATTAATTCTAAAGATAACCCTTTTTAGATGAATTGGTCTGAAGAATTTTGAGATGTTAAAAACTATTATTCATATGTAGTGAATTGGATAACACAAAGGAATGAGATACTTTAAATATTATATGTGCCAAATAGAAACAATTTTAATTCTCTACCCTTAGTCAAGTGTTATAGAGAATTGTTGGATAATCTTAGGTTTAGTTTTTAAATCAGTGGTTAGGCTGGGGGGATATTGACTCTCACTTTAGAGCTCCCCCTTCCTCTCCCCTGAAGGCTAACTCTCTCTTTAGTTCTTAAACACTAAGACAAAATTGTGGATTTTAGTTTGCACCCTAGAATCTCCAATTCTTCGCCCAATAATATATATTTCCTTATTTATTTGCACTCAACCCCCACGAACTTTACAATCCATAAAAATTGACTGTGGTTCCACTTTGTTGAGAATTACACTGCCCTTTCGGGTCTTAATGCAATTACAACAAATTTGACACTACAACGGGCCTTTATTGTAATGTAAAGGAAGTGCAAGTCAAATCCATCACATTTATAATCAAAACATCTTCTAACATGCATCCTTATATCCTAAACATGAATCCTACTCATTATAAAAGAAAGGGAAAAGGAAAAGAATGGCAGAATGTTCTCAAAAAATAATGGCATAATAATAATGGCATAATTTTCTCATGCCACTATTTCCTAATAAAAAGAAAGAGTAAGAAAGACACATCACAAACCACAAAGAAAACACAACAAAAAACTTCTTTTCATCAAAGTAAATCTGTTAGATAAGTTTTACAAAATCATAAGATAATGAACAACACAATACTTAGCTTTATCCCCTTGAAAGAAAGATAAAAATCTCTCCCACAAAGTCTCCCGATACTCCAAGCAACGCTAGTACATCTCCTTACAGATTCTCTCAAAATTTTCTACCCAATCTCACCAAAAAAGTAGAAATCTAGTTTTCTACTCTTATTCTAAGATCTAAAAACATTTTTCAAAATTTTCCACTCACACACACTCTTTATTTGACAAAAAATCACTTTACTATGGTGTAGGGACAAATTTCCCAAGAGATGCCTCTTGCAATCTTCCAAAAATAGTCCAAATTCAATGTATATGGGTAAACAACCATCCCTGGAACTGTTGGCGCCAGTTTTGGGTGTTGTTGGTGCCATTTCTCATCTTTCTCTGGACTCTGGAGCCTTCGGCGCCACCCTGAACAACTCCACCATTTTGCTCTGTTTGGCTTCGTTTTAGCTCCATTTCACCCCGTTTCAGTTGCGTTGTGTTCCTAACAGATAGACCAACAAAATAAGCATGAAAACAAAACTTTCTTTAAATTATAATTTCATTCAAAAACATGAGAGAAGTGAGAAGTGGATTAAGCATAGAAAAATATATCAAAATGTGTTAGGCCCGACATTTTCTTTCTTGCTCGTTTTAGCTCCAAATTGCACCAGTTTTGCTTCTTTTCACCAAAAACCCATTACTTGTACCTGAATCCAAGAACATGCAATATACCTTCCTTTAAAGTACAATATCACCAAAAATGAGTATAAAATATAGGTCTAAAAGTGCATATATTTTTGGTGCATCAAAGTCCCCTGAACTTAAATGCTACTTGTCCTCAAGTAACACTTTTACTACATAAAAATATGACTTATGGTATAGAGTTTAACTTCTAAATTTCTATAACTCAGTATAATAAATATAATATAACAATTTAAGAAAAAAAATTTAACAATTTAAGTCAAAACTAAAAGTGTAAGAATACTTAGTAGTCAAATATAAGATTTCTGATTCTCTATTCATTTCTTGAAGAATTGTAATTTGTCATATTAAAGTTACTTAGAATATTCATATAAAAAAGAACTTCATGAGATCTTTATTTGTAAGGATTCTAATGCTCAAATACAAGTTTAGAATGTAAGAAAGCCTTCTTCCTCAAGTTGATTCAAGTATCAAGTTGATTCAAGTACAAGTAAAGCCAATTTTTTATTAGCCATATCCTCAAGCTTCTCCTCACATAATTTTCTTTTATTTTCTTTTTCTTTTTATTTTTCTTTTCATTCACTTTTAGCTTTTCTTTTTCTTTTCTTTTAGGATTATTTTCAATCCTTTCTTTTTTTTTTCTTTTTCATGTGAGGATTATTATATCTGGATAGCCTTTAATGCTTTTCAACTTCATTATCCTCTTCTTAAAGTTAAAAACTTTTCACATTCCTTCACTTTATAAATTCATGTTAGCTTTGAAGATTTTTCAAAAAATCTCTTTCTTTTCTTCTTACATTGAACTCTAAGATTATTAATACTTCAAAATACAATTTTCTTTCCCTTAAATAAAAAAAACATAGTCTTATACATTCGTACCAAACATCTTAACTCTAGAATTTACTTTCATTATTTAAAACTTTTGATTGAGTCTACTATATATTTAGAAACAAAAATATAGTTATGTAAAGTTAGCCTCCAATATTGAAGGTTATGTCAAATTAAATTTTAAAAAATTAGCTAATTGAGGAAATATAAACTTTAGTTTCTTTCTCTTAAAAGAAAATTTTCTTAAAAGAAAATTTTCTTCCCCCAATATTTTACAATTAATTCCATAAAATGTAGCAGGAAGAAAAAGTAAAAGTTGAATCTACTTACTAAAAAGTAAAAGTTGAATCTAC
>NW_018225366.1:288895-292682 GCF_001263595.1 Phalaenopsis equestris | reverse complement strand
CATATACATTCTTCCTATCAAATTCATATACATTCATAATCATGATAGAATGACTGCAGAAGAAAGTAAATCTAGCCTAAAACATGCTTGCAATAATATTAAACTAAAATGAAGTATACTCATATTAAATCTTTATTTTTCTTCCTACCCCTAAACTTTAATTTTAACATGTGTAACATTTAGTATACATTTAGTATACCATTTAGTATACAAGATATAAGTAGGAAGAAAAATAGTTTAGAAATTCTATCTACCAAAAATGTCTATCTAAAACATCTATAATTATTTATCAGGATAGAAAACATTTAGTAGATTGTAAATGTAAACTAAACATGCTTGATAAAACTGAAAGAATGGTCTAACAAGCATAATAAGTATCACCATAGGAATATATATTTATGTGTTCTCCAAATCATTATATTATTGTAACACCAGCACAAAAACACATGAAAAGTGAGGTCAATTCTTCCTTTAAATTTTGTATCTCACTTAAGTACTTCCAATTTCTAGCAGAATCATTACAAAGATATATTGGGTACTTATAAATGATTATAGATTCTAATCCCAAAGATAAGATTATCTCTGATGTATTGGTTCTCAAGCACCAACACCAGGCATCAACATATCCCAATAATTAAGCACCTTAAGAAGTTATAAATATAATGTAAATTCATCAACATGTTACTCATCAAATAGGTTAGCTACTCCTTCCAAATGAAAATAAGGTCAAATAAAGGAAGTAACAAAATTGAGATAGAATTGTCACTGATAAATTCATAATATCTCTTCTAAAACTCAAGTCCGAGTGAGATACGAGTTGTAGTGGACTCATTAATCCAACTACTATAAGAGAAAATACAAGTCTAACCATAATAAGAAGTTAAGAAATCACCTCCATCAATCAAGCAGATCAATCCAAACCACTAACAATCCAAACATCTACCATTCATCAATCAAGATGATCAATCCACATTAAAGCAAACACAATGCAACACTAACAATCATAACTCTTAAGCACACTAAATCAAACCACACTGATAAATATGGGTTGCCTCCAATAAAATGCTTTGTTTAATGTGAACAACTCGATGAATAATTCCACTTTAGATCAAAATTCAATTTTAAGTAATCCATGATCAATCACCCAGTCATTTCTAGATCTAAGGATTCCTACAAAGTCCTCAAATTAAAATTTTTCTTTCAGCTTATCCATTTCAGATTGATTCATATCTATGTTCCTAACATTTCTTTGAAGATCTAATGATCTTCTAATGATTTTCTCAATTTTTATTTTAATATCATCCTTAAATTTTTTAAGTAATGGATCTTTATAAGATACTTCATGCTCTCCCCAAACTTTGATCGGATTACCTCTAGATAATTCAAATTTTGGATCAAATTCTTTTTAATTACTCTTTTGTTCAGTGTTGTCTTTCAGTTTTTCCCCTTGGTACTGAGTAAATGGCAGATGTGGTCTTTCTATATTTATATTAGTTAAGGAAATAAGTTTTTCTAAAGGAAATAAGTTTTTCTAATTTCGTTTCTAATTTCGTAAGGATTTTTTCCATTTGTCTTTCAATCTCCTTATCCTCATTTCTCAACTCAAAGTTCTTTTGAAACATATCCTCTAATCATCTTCTAAGTATTAGTTCAATAACTTTATATTGCTTATCATTCATCTCTTTAAGGTTTATCTCAGGGTCACTAGGTAAAATCTCTTGGGGGTAGCTCTTAATTGTATTAATGATTTTACCTAGTTAGTTTTCTTTATTCCTTAATGGGACCTCTTGATTTTCCAACTCACTTATTAGTGAATCATAACCTCTTCCAACATTAATTCCTTCTCCTCATCCTATGGGTTGGAGTTAAATTGAGGATGATTATTAATAGAGTTAATAATCTGCCCCAATTCCATATTCCTTATTGTTGTCCTTTGACACTCCAACTCACTCTCCATTTGAATGACAAGCTCTTCTAATAAATCTTTCTCCTTTTTATGGGGTTTGAAGTTTAAATTAAGAGGAAAAGAAATTTCATTATTATAATAGCCATGATTATTCCAACTACATATCTGATTAAATTGATTATGTTCCCAAAATTTGTCTTCTCCTCCAAAAATATTATTTCTATTCAAAATTCAAATGATTTTCTAAACCTGGATTATAATAATTAGAATAAGAATTATGTATTGATCCTGACTTTTTGTATATGTAAGGTATGTAAGGATTTATGAAGTTGACACCACTACTTGAAGATTTTAATCCCCGACAATGACACCAAAAACTTGATCCCTGAAAACTTAATGCTTATGCACAATATAACCCTGAATACTTAATGCTTATGCACAATATAACAATAGTTCTGATGGTATTTTTCACTTATATTCTTTATTTTGATACAAAACCAAAAACTTGATTTTGAAAAAAAATAAGAATTTAAATCTTTTTTTTATTATTTATATATATTTATATTGGGATACTACTTAAGTATATGTAACATTATAAAGTAATATAGGACTTTTTGATTAAGACCTGAATATCAAACTCAAAAGGATGATTATGTAATATGCATTTTTTAGAAAATTTTTGTATTTTTAAAAAGATAGTTACTTAAAATCAAAATGATTTTTGTAGGAATTTAAAATGTAAATACTTTTGGTATTTTTGATATTTTAACGAAACAGTAACAACTTAAAAAGATAATTAAAGCTTTTATAAAATTTTGTAGAAGAAAAGTATTTAATACAAAAATATTTTTCTTCTTATCATGAATCAGTAATAAGTATAGGAATTCTGTTGTAGAAGTATAAAAATTGTGTTGTGTCAAATAGGAGTAATAATATCTTTTACCCTTACTAGAGATCCTATAAAGAACATTGGCTAATTTAAAGTTTAAATAGTTTTGAAGACCGACGAGGCAGGAAAGATACTGGCTCTCACTCTAGTGTTCCCTCGATTCCCTCCATCTGGGGGCTAACATTCTCGTATGAGAACCTAATAAAATAAACAAAGTTGGGAGCTTTAACCTGTCACTTTAAATTCCTCTAACTCTACACTCATCAATGAATATTTCCCTATTTATTTTCACTCAATCATATGAACTACATTCTCATTCATAAAACTTCATGTGATTCTTTCGAATTATTGACTGAGAGAATACCAGCCCGGTTCTTACATGTTCTCACAACAAAATTTAGCATTTGGAGTGGCCAAATCAAGAAGTAAATGAAGTATCATTACAACTTCTTCTAACATTACTTCTAACATTAAAGATCAATATTTTCCACAACTTTCATCCAAAACTTTGTTAATTATCATTATAAGAGGAAAGATAAGGAAAACTACTTAGAATCCATGGAGAAAACAAAACCACACTTTAGTTTAAAAGAAGAAATCATTGTCAAACCAACAATAAGTCTCAATTAAAACCAAAAGTAGTCTAAAACAAAAAGATAAAAACTTATCTCAAGTCCTCCACCAAACTCTTGAAGTTCCTTTGAATATCTTCTCTTTTATAATCACTCAAAATAAAATAGCAAAAATGATAAAGTAAATAAAAAGTGGTTCATGAAAATCTCTCTGAACTAACTCCCTAGAGAAGACCTTTCAGAACTTGCCAATATTTTCAAGACTCTTTTCTATGTCCTCTCTTTATTCTTTTATAGTTTTCCAAGAGGTGTTTTGGGATCTCTTCAAAATGTGTCTTGATTCTATGTATTTTCCCAAGAGATGCATCCTTTCATGATAATTTTCGTCCATGGTGGTTACAACCACCTATTAAGCCAATG
>NW_018225366.1:276336-288879 GCF_001263595.1 Phalaenopsis equestris | reverse complement strand
GAAATTCCTAAAAGCCGTTTTTCCTGGTCTAGTAACTGCCACTGGCGCTTAAGCGCGGGGTCTTGGCACTTAGGTGTGGCCTTCTCTGTTTAACCGGCCTTCAGGCACCAAAACTCTTTTGCACAATTTTCCACCTTTTTGCTCCAAATTTGATCCTTTTTCACTCCTTTAAGCATTTTTCCGTTTTTACTTGTATCTACAAGAAAAACACGAAAATTCCTTCCATTAAAGCACAATATCTCAAAAATAGGTATAAAAATGTGTCTAAAAACACTATATAGTTTAGGTTTATCAAAATCCCCCAAACTTAAAATGTTACTTGTTCTCAAGTGACACTTCAATCTTTAAAAACCAAATATGTATGATATGTATATGAGTTTCTTTAGGAATTACTAAAATTTAGATTTAGAAATATAGTAGTCCAATTTAGAAAAAATAATTAGTAAATGAGACTAACTTAAAGTTTGAAAATTTTTAATGTTAAGAACTATGAAAATATTAGTTTCTATCTAATTCAGAAATATTGTAAGATTTCTAAATTTAGATTTTAGTTCTTTTATTTTCTCTACCCAAAAATTTTTACTTACTATATTATATGTATAAGCTTAAGATTTTATCAAGTCTTATACTTTAAAAAGATCAAATGTAGAACTAATTTTTAGTTAGGCACTAATCTTCAAGCTTCTCCTCCCTTACATTTCTTTTCTTTTCTTTTCTTTCTTTTTCTTCTTCTTCTTCTTCTATTTCTTTTTCAGGCAAGGATTACTATATCTGGATAGACCTTTAATGATTTTGAATTCCACTTCTCCTTTCCTAAAGTAAAAAGTAAAGTCTTGATATAATATCTTGATATAATACTTTTACTTATAGAAATAATAATAGTTTTGAAAATTATTTTAAAAAAAGAAATTTAAGTATTAAAAATACCAGTCTAAATTATCTAAATTTTTCAAAAATACAAATTTTCTTACTAAAGATAGTGACTTATATTATTCATTTTCTATACTTAAAATTTTTAACTTTAAGTTTTTCTTCATTACTTTAAATTTCTTCATTACTTTTTCTTCATTACTTTAAATTTTAACTAAATTTTCTTACACATTTCTAAAATCAAATTTTACTTCCCTAATATAATTTCATATACATAATCAATTTTTCTTTAAAAATCAAATTCGCTTGTAGTACATTTGAGAATAAATAAAATTCCAGCTTTGAAAATATTTTTCATCCCCCCCAAACTTAAATTTTTAATAGATTAAATAGTTTAGCAATATATATATAAGTAGGAATGAAAATTAAAAATAACATAGTAACATGAATTTTAATATCCTAATTATACAAGTATAAAATTAAAGACATGAGTAAAATTAATTTTTGATCAAATTTTCTAATATTTTATTTTAGTTTAACGTGTAGAGATTCAATAGACTTCTAAGCTAGCAAAAATTAATTTTTAAAATGAGTAGAAGTTTAAGATCTAAGCTAGCTAGTCTATTTAAATATCAATACTTCTAAGCTAACAAACAACACACTAACATAATAAAAGAAAAATACAGGGCTGCCATTCCTGAATTTCAAGTTTAAGATCTAAGCTAGCAAGACTTTCTACCTTATAATAGATATGAAATTAAGTAAACTTCTAAACTAACTAAATCACAGCACTAAACTAAACAACAACTACTACCTTAAAATTTAAAAATGAAATACTATCTAACACAATAATCACAACAATAAGAGAACATAAAAATTCAAAGCACATATAAATCATAGTCCAAAACAACACACAGATGCAAATGTAGCAAGCTCATACCACATAGTTCACATACCCCATAGTTCACATCATATTCCAACCATAAAATGAATCTCTCAGCTCTACTCATCATCTTTTGAATCACCACAGTACCATTTTTCTGCAGGTTCATAATCAGGATATCGAGGATATGGAGGAAGTTGCACTCCTCGTTCACTTCTAATCCTACTTTCTAAAGATGAGTGAAATTTCTCTTCATAATCACTCTTCTTCTATTATAACTATTTGTATGATCTGCAAAACATTCTAAATTTTTTACCTTATCAGCTGTAAAATTGATATTGTCCATCATCTTCTGCAATAACTCATCCTGAGTCTTGGTATCACCTCGAGATGTAGAAGCACGAGAAGTAGATGGTCGTGATGAAGATGCAACAGACGTTTCTAATCCATAACTTCTAGAAAATCCTCCTCTCTAGCCAAAAATCAAATGCTCAAAATCGCTCTTCACATTCACCTTCGCGATGGGCTTTAGAGGTAACAGAACTTCCTCCCAACTATCATACTTCACTCCAGCCTGCTCACATAACCAAAATATTAAGGAAACAAATCTCATACCTGCAGTAGTAACAGCAACAAATGAACTGATGATAATGTGATACATCAAAGCCCCTATGTTGATGGGATTTTTCTCCTGAATATAATAGTTCAACGTAGCTCTCTCTCTGGTCACTTCACTGAGATGATTGGTCGGAAGCAAACAAGTAGAAATGAAATAGTGACAGGCCTTTGAAGGTCCACATAGCGTTAAAGTTGGGAAATTTACTCTCCTCTCATTGGTAATCTTCCAAAGTCCTCTTCCAAATATTAAATAATCTCGTCTAACTCCGCTTCAGTAAGATTATAATTCACATAAAAACATAAAGTCTCTGGTGATAACTGGTAAAACAAGTTGATTACCTCTGGAGTAAAAGGTACCAACTTTCCTCTAACCATAACTCGATCGTCTTCAACCTCTGGGAGATTTGTATAAAACTCCCTCTTAATAGAAATCAATGCGACGACAGAGAAATAACAGAACTTTTCTCACTCTCGGGGGACTATCAGGTCTTCTACCTCTCCACCAGGACTCTTGAAACATCGCTCTTGAATCAATTTTTGTGACTACAGAGTATCACTATATCGATCTTGAGCTTTAGAACTGATAAACTTGCTCGAATCGAATGCGATATTTCCTCTACTCCTTTTCATTCTTGGTGTCATTCTACAAATTCAATAAATTCCAAAAATAACTTTAAAAATGAAGTTTAAATCACTAAACTAAATTTCCAAAAGCACTAACTAAACTTCTTAAGAAATTTCCATGGATTTTTCTTCACTTTTCACCTTGAATAGTAAATTTTCAAAATCTTCCAAATGTGCTCAAAATATATGGTGAAAATCTAAAATTTTTTGCATAGAATTAAAGCTCTTACCTTAAGGAAGTTGGATCTAGCAAATATCACTCAATTCCACCAATAAATCTTAAATTTCCACTTGCCATAGCCCTTAAAATTACAATTTTTAGTTGGGGAAGATGATAGCTTCTGTAAAAAATGGGATTTTCGGGCTTAAACTTCACTTTTAACCGTTCAAAAATTGGTTTTCATGAATCGGCGCTAAAGCATAGGTAAGTGGCGCTTAGGCGATTGCCTCTTGGGTTGGCTCGTGCTTAAGCATGATATGTGGCGCTTAGGCGCCAGTGCACAATTTTTAAAATTTTTATTTTTAAGTAAAATGCACTATTAGACTAAGTAAACCACCCCTAAATGGCTCATAGCACTTAAATGACTATTTTTACTTCCTATAACTCCCTTCTCTCTCAAAATTCTCCATAACAATTAATTCAATTTGAGGTTAAAAATAACATGAATTTTCATAAAAAATAAACTTATATTAATTCACAAACAAGCACAAACACATTTAACACTTAGTTCTCTCTCTAAATAGTCTTGGATGAGAAAATTTTCCTTAGTACAAAACACTTAACACACATTTTACAATTAAACACATAAGTGACACAAACACTAAACACAAGAAATAAACACTAACACACTTAAAAACATGACTTCAAACACTCAATTCCTAACACTTAACTTAATGCCACTCTTCATTAGAAGGAATGAATTCTTGCCTTTTAGTAGTCTCTCCAGGAATATAGAGTTGATAAAACGGACGGTGATGATAAGCTCTAATTCTATTATCTTCGATCTAATTTTTCTTAATGAACATCGCCTTCTCCACTTCCTCTACATAATTCGTATGGTTGAATTTCATCTTAAGTTGCCAACCAATATGTTCTAGATGAGCATGCAATTCAAGCACCTTAGTCTCTAATACAGATATAGTATTAGATATAGTATTCTCAGTATTCTCCATCTGGTTGATCTTCCCCGATATCCCTTCAATACTAATGGCCAAGAAACTGTTATACATTTCCTGTGCACTTTGACTAATGAACTTCTTCTTCATGGATTCTTCCTTCTTCTTCAAATCCATCTCCCATGAAGACATTTTCTCTAAATCTCTCTTTCTTATACTTTTAGGGCTAAAAATAATTCGGGGTGAAATTCCTTCACAAACCCCTTCTATTTAATTCCCCCTCATAACTTCTAGGCATGACTAGAAACTGCCAAGACACGTTTATTCCAACTAAATTACAGTTATACCTTCTAGAAATAAAAATTTACACATGTGATTAAACTGCCGCACTTATGTACCAGATCTGCGCCTAAGCGCCAGTGCACTTTTTTGCACCAGTTAACTTAATGTCCAAATTCTTATTCTAACATGTCTAGGTCACTAAATAAAGTCTAAAAATCATTATTAGGACATAATAAATTCAAAAATACTACCCCAAATTTCCTAATCAGAATGAAAATAATAATCAAAGCAAAAACACACTGATAACTATGGGTTGCCTCCCACAAAGCGCTTGGTTTTACGTCGTCAGCCCGACGCAACCAGTGCTCATTCTGGTTGACCCAACATCATTCCATCATTATATTTATGCTGATCCCCTATATAATAAAGTTTCAGTCTATGTCCATTCACTTTAAAATTTTTTTCAGAATTAGGATCTTTAATATCCACAGCTCCATAAGGATAAACTTTTATCACAACAAAAGGGCCCATCCACCTGGACATAAGTTTGCCTAGAAATAGTTTTTAACCTTGCATTATATAGCAAAACTTGTTGCCTAGCTGAAAATTTTTAGTAAGAATCTTTTGATCACGACACATTTTCATCTTTTCTTTATAAATATTAGCACTCTCATAAGATTTTTTCCTTATCTCTTCAAGCTCATTTAATTGTAACAATCTTTTCTCACCAGCATTCTTTAAATTATAGGGGCCCATCCACCTGGACATAAGTTTGCCTAGAAATAGTTTTTAACCTTGCATTATATAGCAAAACTTGTTGCCTAGCTGAAAATTTTTAGTAAGAATCTTTTGATCACGACACATTTTCATCTTTTCTTTATAAATATTAGCACTCTCATAAGATTTTTTCCTTATCTCTTCAAGCTCATTTAATTGTAACAATCTTTTCTCACCAGCATTCTTTAAATTATAGTTGAACTCTTTAATAGCCCAAAATGCTTTATGCTTAAGTTCAACTGATAAGTGACAAGCTTTCCAAAATATTAGTCTATATGGGGACATTCCTATAGGAGTTCTATATGCAGTCCTATAAGCCCACAAAGCATAGTCAAGTTTGACTGACCAATACATTTTTGTTGGATTCACAGATTTTTCCATAATTCATTTAATTTTTTGATTGGATAATTCAGCCAAAGCACTTGTCTGAGGATGATAAGCAGTAGCAATCCTATGGTTTATATGATATTTCTTTAATAACTTCTACATAATGGCATTTCTGAAATGACTTCCCCCATCAGAAATGATAACTCTCGACATTCCAAATCTACAAAATATGTTCGTTTTTAAAAATTTTGCAACACTTTGAGCATCATATCAAGGAAAAGTAACAGCTTCTATCCATTTGGATGCATAGTCCACTATTAACCGAATATATAAATTTTCAAAAGATGGTATAAATGGTCCCATAAAATCTAATCCCCAAACATCAAACATTTCAACTTCTAGCATATAATTGAGGGTCATCCCATTTCCTCTAGAAATATTTCCTACTCTTTGACATATATTACAAGTTTTGATATAAGCATTAACATCTCTAAAAATTTTAGGCCAATAAAATACATATTGTAGAATTTTGTATGATGTTTTATCAACACCAAAATGTCCCCCAAAATCATAATTATGTCATTTTTAGATAATTTCATAAGTTTTTTTTAATGGTAAACATCTTTGAATGATCAAATCCTTTTCTTATTTATATAAATATGAGTCATCACAAAAATAAGTCTTAGCTTCAGAAATAAATTTTCTTATTTGTTGGTATGTCATTCCATAGGGTTTAAGATCACTAACAATATAATTCATCATATTGGAATACCACGGAACATGACACTCATTTATAGTGAATAATTTTTCATCTGGAAAATGTTCATTAATTTTTTTTTCAAAATAAAGTGATTTTTCTAATTCAAGCCTAAACAAATGATCAGCAATTTGATTTTCAGTTCCCTTTTTATCTATTATTTCAAAATCAAATTCTTGCAAAAGAAGAATCCATCGTATAAGTCTCAGTTTAGTATCATTCTTTTTCATTAAGTACTTAATAGTAAAATGATTTGTATGCACTATACAATGAGTTCCAATCAAATATGATCTAAATTTATCAAAGGCATATACTATTAGTAATAACTCTTTTTCAGTTGTTGTATAATTAATTTGAGTTTCATTAGGAGTTCTACTAGCATAGTAAATAATTTTGAAAATTTTATCATATGTTTGTCCTAAAACAGCTCTAATAGCATAATCACTTGCATCACACATAAGTTCAAAAGGTTTTCCCCAATTTGGTGAAACTATAATTGGTACGGTGATTAATTTTTCTTTTAACGATTTAAAAGCTTTTAAGCATTCCTCATCAAAATTGAAAATTACATCTTTCTCCAGTAAATGGCATAAAGGCTTAGCAATCTTAGAAAAGTCCTTAATATATCACCAGTAAAAATCCATCATGTCCTAAAAAACTCCTAATTTCCCTTAAATTTGTTGAATAAAGTAAATTAGCGATCACTTGAATTTTAGCAGGATCTACTTCCATACCATTTTTTGATATTTGATGACCTAATACAATTCCTCCTCCTACCATAATTTGGCATTTTTCCCAGTTAAGGACTAAATTTATTTCTTCACAACGTTTAAGAAATTTATATAAATTTTCTAAACATGAGTCAAATGAAGTTTCAAACACTGAAAAGTTATCCATAAAGACTTCAATCCCTTTTTCAATTAAATCACAAACAATGGCCATCATACATCTTTGAAAAGCATCAGGGGCATTACATAAACCAAAGGGCATTCTTCTAAATGCAAAAGTACCTTAAGGACAAGTAAATATTATTTTCTCTTAATTCTCAAGAGATATTTGAATTTGGTGATAACTGGTATATCCATCCAGAAAACAAAAGTATTTATGCCTAGCTAGTCTATCCAGCATTTAATCTAGAAAGGGTGGTGGAAACTGATATTTCTTAGTGGCAAGTTTTAATTTTCTACAATCAATGCATATTCACCACCCTGTAAATTATCTAGTAGGTATTAACTCATTGTGCTCATTCACAGTTACAATTACTCCTTTCTTTGGAACATAGTGAATTGGACTAACCTATGCACTATCTAAAATAGGGTAGATAACTCCAGTATCTAATCACTTTATAATTTATTTCTTCATAACCTATTTCATAACAGGATTTAATCTCCTTTGTGTACCAACCCTGGGTTTGCAATTTTCTTTTAGATTAATTCTATGCATACAAATTGAAGGACTGATTCCTTTAATATCAGCAATTGTCCATCCTTAGGCTTTTTAAAATTATTTCAGAATTTTCATCAGCTTTTTTTCTTCTTCCTTTGTTAACTTCAAGAAAATTATAACAGGTAAAGTAGAGGAATCTCCTAAAAAGGCATATTTTAAATGTTCAGGAAGTAATTTTAACTCAAGTTCTGGAGGTTTTTCAATAGATAAACAAAATGATTTATCTTAGTCCATCGTGTCCAAAATTTCAAAACTTTCTTGAACATAACTTGAATCTTCCTTAAAAAGGTTTACACATTGATCAAATTCCTCTTCTTACTCGTGTTTCAAATCATTTTCTTTAGTTTTTTCTTCATAAGTAGTCTTGAAATGGCATTTTATCTTTTGTTACTTGTCTTCTTAATATTGTTTGACTTTCTTATAACATCCATTCTAAAGCATTCATCATCTTTTTTTTTTGCTGGGTATTGCATGGATTTTGATATTTTAAATGTAACTTCTTAATCATTGAATCTCATAGTGAACTCACCTTTTTAATTAATTCTTAATTCTTCTTGCTGCACATCTATCATTACTCTTCCTGTGGCTAAGAAAGGTCTCCCTAAAATGATAGGTGTCTCCTTATCTTTTTCTATATCTAGCACAATAAAATCAATAGCAAAGATAAATTGATTCACTTTCACTAGAACATCTTCTATAACTCCTTTAGGATAGGTTATTGAACTATCAACTTGAACTATCTGCTAACTGCAGAGTTACAATAGTAGGGTTTATTTCTCCTAATCCCAATCTTTTAAATATTGATAATGACATAAGGTTAATGCTTGCACCTAAATCACATAATGCTTTCCCATAAAAATTGTCTCCTATTGCATTGGAATTGTAAAGCTACCAGGATCTTTAAGCTTTTGGGGAATTTTCTTCTGAATTATAGCACTGCACTCCTCACTAAGTGCAACAGTCTCATTAGCTTCAAACTTCCTTTTTCTGTTGAGAATGTCCTTCATAAACTTTACATAGCTTGACATTTGTTCTAAGGCTTCAGCAAATGGAATATTGATTGGAAGCTTCTTAAATATTTCCAGAAATTTTGAAAATTGCTTATCCAACTTCTGTTGTCAAAGTCTCTAAGGAAATGGAGGCGGTGGTTTTTCTAAATCAATTTTTGGTGGATAAATAGGTCTTTCAAAATCTTTCCTCTTTTAATTCTTCAATTTCTTCTCTCTCTACTTCAATCTCTTTTTAAATCATACCTTCCAACTCTCTTCCGCTTCTAAGTTGTATGGCTTTAACTTGCTCTTTGTTATGGTCTTTTGGATTTGATTCAGTAATACTAGAAAATGTTTCTTAGGATCTATTACTTAATGAACTTGCGATTTGCCCAAGTTGATTATCAATATTTCTAATTGTAGTTCCTTGACTTTGTAATTGATTACCCATTTATAACACCACTTCTTCTATAGACAACTTCTTATCATTAAATTATGTATTACTATTTATACCTGGAGGATAATTAGATCTATAATTATTATTTGGTTGTTCCAGTTTCCCAATTGGTTTCCCAATTGGTTTACTTGGTTCTTCCCCCATTGCTGATTATTACAACCGGATTATTATTCCAGTTAAAGTTGGGATGGTTCTTCCAACCTAGGTTATAATAATTAGAATATGGGTTATTTTGTTTATTATTTATGACATTCAAAGTTTTTAATGATACATAAGAATCTACCATTTGTCCTAATAAATTCTCTTTAATCATGGAATTGGTTGAGAAAAAATCTTTCCAAATTGGTCTAACTTCTTTGAAATTGCAGCAACTTGATTTGCTAACGTAGTAGAAGCATCAATTTCATGAATATTGGTTATTTTCTTTGGATTTACCCTCTCGGAAGGCCGTTGAAAATTATTGGTAACCATCTCTTCATCTAAAGCATAAGCATCGTGAAATTATTTTGACATCAATGAACCACCAACAGCAGCATCGATAATAGATCTAAGAGAACCAATTAATTCATTATAAAAGGTTTGAATTATTAACCAATCTGGTATAGCATGGTGAGGACACTTTCTTAAGAGTTCTTTAAATCATTCCATTGCTTCATAAATATATTCCCTTTCAAACTGATTAAAAGATGTAATATCAGTTTGATGTAATATCATTTCTAAGTTTTGTAGTTTTTGATGGTGGAAAATATTTAGCAAGAACTTTTTAGCTAAATCACCCCAAGTTCTGATAGATCCAGGTGCTAAAAAATTCAACCACATCTTAGCTTTATCCTTTAGTGAGAAAGAAAATAACCTAAGTCTTATGGCATCATTTGAAACACCATCATATTTAAATGTAGCACAGAATTTTAGAAATTTTGTAAGATGTAAATTTGGATCTTAAGTTGGTGATCCCCCAAACTAATTATTTGATACCATTTGGATAATAGCAGGTTTAAGCTCAAATGAATTACCCAGTACAGTAGGCTTTTGAACACTACAATGAAGTTCATCTATAGTAGTGTTGGCATAATCTCTCAAAGGTCTAAACTCTTGATGAATTTCAGCATTTTGATTATTTTGGTTTGCCATTTCTATAATTTTTTTGGATTTTTCAAGATTTTTAATTTTTTTGGTTTTTTTGATTTTTTTAATAGTTCTTTCTAATTTAGAATCATAGGGCACTAGTCCTTCAGAACCTGAACTACGCATACACTAACATGAAATAAAATAAAATAAAATAGAACAAAACATATAAAATAAGAAACAATGTTTAAAGTTTGAATAAGACTTTCTAAAAATAGAAATTTACTTACTTTTCCTTCTTTCTTTCTTCCTCGACAACCCCCGACAACGGTGCCAAAAACTTGATCTCGATTGCTTGCATATGTAAGGATTTATGAAATTAACATCATTACTCTAAGATTTTAAACCCCGACAACATCGCCAAAAACCTGATTCCTGAATACTTAATGCTTATGCACAGTATAACAATAGTTCTGATGGTATTTTTCACTTATATTTTTTTATTTTGCAACAAAATCAAAAACTTGATTCTGAAGAAAAATAAGAATTTAACTCTCTTTTTTTATTATTTATATATATTTATATTGGGATACTACTCATGTATACGTATCGTTATCAAGTAATATAGAACTTTTTGATTAAGACCTGAATATCGAAATGATTTTGGCAGGAATTTAAAATGTAAATATTTTTGGTATTTTTTATATTTTAATGAAACAGTAACAACTTAAATAGATAATTAAAGTTTTTGTAGAAGAAAAGTATTTAATATGAAAATATCTTTCTTCTTATCATGAATCAGTAATAAGTATAGGAATTCTTTTATGAAAGTATGCAAATTGTGTTGTGCCAAATAGGAGCAATAATATTCTTTACCCTTACTCGACATGCTATAAAGAACATTGACTAATTTAAAGTTTAAATAGTTTTGAACACAGGCTATGCAGGGAAGATATTAGCTCTCACTCGAGAGTTCGCTCGATTCCCTCCACTTGGGGGCTAACGTTCTCGTATCATAACCTAAAATAATAAACCAAGTTGGGAGCTTTAACCTGTCACTTTAAAGTCCTCTAACTCTACACCCTCTAACTCTACACCCTACTCTACACCCTTCAATGAATATTTCCTATTTATTTGCACTCAATCATATGAACTACATTCTCATTCATACAAACTCATGTGATTCTTTCTAATTGTTGACTTAAAAAATACCAGCCCAGTTCTTACATGTTCTCACAACAAATTTTAACATCTGGATTGGCCAAATCAAGAAGTAAAAAGTAAATGAAGTGCATGGATTTGAATGAAGTGCATGGATTTGAATCATCACAAATTCTTCTAACATTAAAGATCAATATTCTCCACAACTTCCTTCCAAAACTTTGTTAATTATCATTTTAAGAGGAAAGATAAGGAAAACTACTTAGAATTCATGGAGAAAACAAAACCACACTTTAGTTTAAAAGAAGAGATCAATGTCAAACCAACAATAAGTCTTAATTATAACTAAAAATAGTCTAAACAAAAAGATAAAAACTTATCTCAAGTCCTCCACCAAACTCTTGAAGTTCCTTTGAATCTTGAAGTTCCTTTGAATCTTTGAAGTTCCTTTGAATCTTTTTTCTTTTACAATCACTCAAAAAAATAACAAAAATGATAAAGTAAATAAAAACTGGTTTCTAAAAACCTCTCCGAACTAACTCCCTAGAGAAGAACTTTTAAAACTTGCCAATATTTTCAAGACTCTTTTCTAAGTCCTCTCTTCTTTCTTCTATAGTTCTCCAAGGGGTGCCTTGGGATCTCTTCAAAGTGTGTCTTAATTCAATGTATTTGACCAAGAAATGCATCCTTTCATGATAATTTTCATCCATGGTGGTTACAACCACCTATTAAGCCAACGAGTGCCTCAAAAACCTCTTCGAAATTTGTGAAAATTAATTTTACTCTGTCGGTACTATTTCGGGGATTGGAGGGGAGTTGCCCGTAAGAAGCCGTCGATCATCGGAATCGAAATCTCTTTGTCCGCCTCGTAAGGATTTTGAAGTATGAAATTAAGATGACCCTATATTTTTCATAGTTTAACATGTAAGAGCACTATACCTCAAATCCTGTATCTAACCCAAAGGATAAACACAAGACTTAAGGATGAGGCTCGATCAAATAAACTAAGGAGATTATGACATTAGTTGGGTCTGTGAAACTTTTGTATTTGCCAACAAGTTCCCCTATTTAATATGAAGGATTAAATAGGGTTTATATTAAGCTGGGTTTGAGCATACATCCTATAAGGGCAAGCCCCTATAGTTAATTACATCTTAAATGACCAAAGCCA
>NW_018225366.1:274712-276224 GCF_001263595.1 Phalaenopsis equestris | reverse complement strand
GGAATTCCCGATCATCTGATAAAGACATCTTAATTTAGTTGCAATTATAGTTTTGTGTGATGTTTGTGATTAAATTTCGAGTTGTTTATGTTTGGCTTCAGTTTTGAGGAGAAATATTTAGGTGTTTCATCCTGCCAATTTTATTTGATTAAGGCTTACATTTTTATGAAATGATCACACAAATAGCCTGGAAGATGTGAGGATTTAGGTTGTGACGAATGACAACCTCAGAATCCTAAGATGTGTCCTAAGACTAGTTAGGGCTTATATTGTATAACACAGTTATTCAAAGGCCTAAAGATAAGGTGAGGATTTACGTTGCATAAGCAAGCAACCTTAAAATCCTAAGGCTTTGTTGTTTAAGTCTAAAGAAGGAAGATTGGTTTAGCTGGGGAAGACAAGTTTTGGGGAAGACGATGGTCGTGTTGCCCACCATGCTTGTTGAAGATGGCCGTGTTGCCCACCATGCTAGCTCCAAGCTCCTTGCCGCGACTTCCGCGACAAGCTTGAGTTATCTAGTGTGTCAAGTTATAATATAAAATTAGGCGGCCCTATGGTTGAAGTTCTTTGAATTTTGTGAGGGCTATTAAAGTTGATTAGAGCAACACCGGTTAGGATCCTACGATTCCCTTGTTCCAGCATCACTATTTTCTATTGGATTCACTTAGTCAAAATGACTTACTAAAACTAACTTAATGAGTTCCATAATTTCGGTTAAACCGTGAGGAGCCTCGTTAGCAACCGTAGGTTACCTCCTCTGAGGGATTCCCGATCATCAAATAGAGACGGCTTAATTTAGTTGAAGTTGTAGTTTTATATGATGTTTGTGATTAAATTTTGAGTTGTTTTATATTTTGAATGTTATGGCGGTGAATTTTATCTTGGTTGATTTTAGTTTTGGTTTTAGGTAATGGTTATGTGGCTATCCTGATGGTTTTAGTTTTCATGCAGGTTGACATCGTTGTGTAGAATGTAAATTTGTAGGTATAAAAGTACACTTTGAAAGTACAAGACAAATAACCCTGAAAACTGTAAAAGTGTACATGGCGAGTCTTCTCGTTCCACTACCTGAAACTTAAAATGCATGGTAAGGCAGTTTATGAAGTGCAGGAAAGGTAAAATTTTGGTAATTTTCCTAACCCTATGTCATATCTTGGTGAATCCTTAAAAGTTTAATTAAGGATGATTTCATTGAGCAAAGTATATTAAGTTTAATAGACCTTTGAGGTATCCAACAAGTTAGGAGGAGGAAGCAGGTCCATGCCTCCCTCTCACCAACTAGTGAAAAGCCTCGAGTCCATTTAAACTTATTATGTTGCTTAATGGTTCATCCTGTAAATACCCATATTACTCAGTGAACCCTGATGTCTCAATTATCCCTATGAATAGGGTAATTGTCACTTGTTATTTAATTTTGAATATTATGTGGGTGAAGACCCTTAAAGAGGCAAAGCTAGTGTTGTTGGAACACTTACCAAACTTTTGTCCATTTTTAATCCTAATTGGGCTTAA
>NW_018225366.1:271059-274232 GCF_001263595.1 Phalaenopsis equestris | reverse complement strand
CACCTCATAATTTGTCAAATTCAATTCAAATGACTTTGAAATTTTTATCCTACCTCATTCATGGGTCAATTAAGACATCAGAGGAGAAAATATGATTTTTCAAAATTTAATGTAATTTATATAATTATATTTATGCAAAAATAAAATTTTTCAATGAAAATTCCTAACTTGACCAAGGTAAATTCTAATCCCTTGAAATTTTAATTGCTGGTAGATCTAGACTAGAGAAGCCTATGGACAAAATTTCATAATTTTTTGAATTCTCTGTGATTTATTAGAATTATTTTAAGTTCTAGGCTATTTAATCTATTATTTTAAGTTCTAGGCTATTTAATAAAAATAAAATATTTTAGGTAGTGAAAATTAAGTTTTCTACTTTTAAAAAATCTCTCTAAGGTTAGAGAACTTAGAGAAGCGAATTACATATTTTTTTGATTTTTTTTCTTAATTTATTGGAATTATGAAAACTCTTTTTTAGCTTTTTTTTAAAAAAATATTTTTAATCTTAGAAATTCAATATCTTTATTTAGAAAATTAGGAAAAATATTCTAATTGTTTCTAAGTGATTAGTAAGCAATTTAAAACATTTCTATGAGTTTTATTATTTTTGTGATTTTTATGGATTTTTAATTATTCAAATATTTAAAATAGCCTAAAAATCAAGTTTTTATTTTAAATATAATTTTTTTTAGAAAATATCCCTGATCACAGAGAACTCAAAAAACTAAGTTTCAAAATTTTTTGAGTTATATTTTGATTTTTAAAAATCATTTAAATGCGAGGAGTGGTATTTATCTTTAAAAATCAATTTAAGTTGTCAAATGAACTCAAAATATTTTGAGATTTTTATGATGAGTTCTCTGGATCATAAACCATAGTAGAGATCAAAATTCAAATTATTTAAATATTTATATTTTCCAAAATTAATTATCTTAGTGATTTAGTGTTTGTAAAATTTAAGTGCATTTAAAATGACTTGACACATGAAATTATTACCAAAGGTTTCTCTAGTCATGGTGGACCTTCCAAAATTTTCTTAGGATTTTCTAATCAATATGCTAATTTCCATGATTATTTTAAAGAAATAATGCGGAATAACTTGAAAAATATAGATCTCTGTATAAGAACCTCCTCTGACTTTGGAAAAATCGGAGAATGTTTCCCTCTGACAGAGGTTGCAACATGTCAAAGTTTCAAGCCAAGATGCTATATCAAGATGCATGGAGAATCAAATGATTAAAAATAGTGTTTAATTAATTAAAAATAACATATGCATAACATGTTCTTGAAATTTATTCCATCTTGTTCTCCTCTGTTCACTGAGCAAGAGAAAATTTTTATTTTATTTTTGTGATTTTTCTACACAAAGTTATGGATTTTCTAAGTTAAGAGTATTTAAATAAATAAGAAAAGCCCTATCTATCTATTTAAACCGCGCGTGCCACCTCATCCTACGACGGCTCCAAAGGCATGCATGGCATGCTCTGGTTGGACGCCGCCATCCAAGTAGCTTGCTGACTCGGCCCGCGGTTTATGTTCCAAAGCACTGTCCGACTCGATGTTGGCCATCCATGTGATACACGCGCGATCGAACGGCTCCTTGTCATTGCCCCCGATAGAATGATCCCGTGACCATCCACATTAAAATCCTAAGATCTCAGCCTAGACTCAACAAAATCACTTCGGGTTTGATCCTATGGACTCATCTAAGTGAGACAAACACATCCATATGGTTAATGTACCACCAAATTAAGCAAATTAAAAGCATCATTTCTTCCTGTTTTATCTGTTCAAAATAAGCTCGAGAGGAGGAGAAGTTTTATATTTTTTCTTTGAGAAGGGAGGCTTCAATCAGAGGTGCTCGGCACGTTCTTTGTGGTCCAAGGAGGCTAGGGATTGAGTCCCTGGTCTTGGTGTAAGGCCTAGGTATGAATTCAACCAAGCTCGATTTCAGGTGTTGGTCTAGAGCTATGGTGTGGAGGCTATCTCAGAGGGTAATTTGATGGGGCTTTCTCTTCTCTTGTTGTTGTGAAGGTGTGGGCACAAGTAATTGAATTTTGGTGGAGTGTGGAGGTTTGTTGGGTTCTGTCATGGTTTCCGGCAAGG
The DNA here is from genome assembly GCF_001263595.1 of Phalaenopsis equestris. Lineage (NCBI taxonomy): Eukaryota > Viridiplantae > Streptophyta > Magnoliopsida > Asparagales > Orchidaceae > Phalaenopsis > Phalaenopsis equestris. The sequence continues at coordinate 272,126 of NW_018225366.1, read as the reverse complement.
TTTCAAGCTCAAAATTGAGTTCTAGTAATGGGAAACAATGGGAATGGGTGAGGAAAAATGGTTGGAATGCACTGAGGGGATCTTAGGGAAGCTCTGTGTAAAGTTTGGAGAGACCTCTCTAAGGAAATTTCAGCACACCTCCCATGGCTATGGGAGGTGAGTTTTTATAAAAATGGTCATGGGGTGGCTCTCAGGGCATAAGTTTGGGTGCATTGTGGTGCTTAGGTGGAGGGCAGAGGAGCTCTTCAATTTGACTTGGATGAGCTGGCCTCTGATTTGATTTGGGTGAGGTGCCATGGAAGTGGCTCTCAGTTTTGGGCTTTTCTGGCCACTAGGCTGGTTGACCGGCTAGGGGGATGTGGTCAGGAGCTCACGGAACCCAAAGGAATCCATTACAACAATTTAATGCAAATATGTTTTGATTTGGCAAAGATATCTTAAGCATGTGAATTTTTGGAAATAAGATCCCTTAATTTGGGGGACCTTTGGTCCATGGCTTGATTTAGGTAGTTTCATGGTGTTTGAACTGGTCACTATGTCCAACTAATGGCTATGGTGGAGTTAATTTGGTGACTTTAGGTGGTTAGGTCACATTTAGTGCATAGGTCCAAGTAGGTGCAAATGACCAAAACTCGGGTTTGGGCTAGGTTAACCATGTAAATTGGACCAAATACATTATTGTATTTGGTGTAGATGATCCTAAGGAACAACTTTGGTGAAGGATGGAAGTGGTTTTGAGTTCAATTGAAGGGTCAATTTGAGGAAATTTTGAACTTAAATCAATTTGGTCATGTTGGGCTAGGCTTGGGTCTAGCTTGGGTTAGCCTTGGGCTAAGTCCAAATTGATTATTGTAAATGGACAATAGGGACCTCATGAAGAGCTTTCAACATGAATTGGATGTCAATTTGGAGGTTAAGGCAATCAATTTGGTGAAATTTGTGGACTTAGCCAATTTGGGGCTAAGCTTGGGAATTTTGGAATTAGGCCAAAATCAAATGGGTTTGAGACTTCACCAAGGCCAATTGATGGTTGGTTTTGATGTATAAGAATGTTATAAAGATTTTTC
>NW_018225366.1:266268-271049 GCF_001263595.1 Phalaenopsis equestris | reverse complement strand
ATTAATTGAGGCTAATTGACCAGGCTATGGGTTCAATTTGGTGAGATTAGGTCATATGGCCAAAATTGGGGTTTTGACCCAAATCAAAATTAGGCTCAAATCATGGATCAATTGAGCTTGAATTTGGTTTAGTTTGGTCATATCAAAAGTGAATTTGAGTTTTGGGTTGGAATTGGGGTCAATTGAGATCAAATTGATGGACATTTGAGTTGGATTTGGGGAAATTTAGGTCTTTAAAGGGAAATATGGGGATTTTGGTTAAAGATGATCAAATCGGCCAGATTGGGTCATGTGGTAGTTGAAAGAAATGAAAATAGGAATATTTGGGATTTATTGGGATTTTCAGGGAATTTTTGAAATTTTTGGGACTTTGAGCTATGGAGGAGTATTTTGGTAATTTGGGGTGTTTTAGGGGTAAAAGGCCAAGATGAGTATTTTGGTAGAGTTGAGGTACCAATCATCACCAACAAGCCATGGACCAATGGAAACCCCTCTACATAGTGGTCTTACCTAAACCGTAGCCCTAGGGCTTCTAGGTTTAGGGGACCATCTACACGATTATTCCAAAAGATCAAGGGATCAAGATCAAGGGATCTATATCAAGGGATCTATGCTAGAAATTTGAGTTCAAGGTTGTGAGTGATTGTGGGTGCAGATAAGTGTAGTGAGTGCCTTAGCCCTAGTCCAACACCGAGGGTCAACCTTAAGGTCAAACAGTCCTAAGGGTGACTCATCTTGAGTTTCCTCCATAGTGACCCCACCTACTAAGTATTTAGAGGTTGAGACCAACATGTGGAACTTCAAGTTGAGTATAGAAGAGTTTGGAATATCTAGTGGTGAGGGTGCCTTTTCTAGTTTTCTAAGAATAGTCAATAGGAGAGTCTTATAGCTAGAACTTAGGCTATAAAAGAGGAAAAACTAAACCTCAACCAAAAGTGAGGTCAATAAATGGACCCCCAATAGGTGAGGTGTGCTGGGCAAGTACACCGCACGTATTCGCGTTGACTGACAAGATCAACAAAAACCAATACAAACTTCTAAGTCAAAAGACCCGGAATTATGTGTAGAGTTGTGTGTGTGATTTATTTCCGCTGGGGAATTGGCAGGTGTCTGTTTGATCAAGTCAAGAAGTAGGAACTCTTGCTGGGAATTGGAGAGTGGACCTCGAGTTATGAAATTTCAAAGATTTCTAAAGGATGAGAGTCAGTATGTAAGTGTTGACCCTGAGGTGGGAATTGAAATTTGGATATCAATTCAAAAAGAGAGAGAGTCTGTGTGTGAGAGTGTAAGGACCGACCTCGAATGTAATGAATAAAAAATATAGGACTGATTCGGAAATGAGAATTAAAATGTAGGCCAATTCTCAAAAGAGGGTGTCGGAATGTAAGGACCGACCTCAAATGTAATGAATCAGAAATAAAGGAATGAGAATTGAAATGTATATCAATTCTCAAAAGAGAATGTCAGAATGTAAGGACCAACCTCGAATGTAATGAATCAGAAATGTGGGACTGACTGAAAAGTGAGAATTGAAATGTAGGTCAATTCTCAAATAAGGGTGTTGGAATGTAAGGACTGACATCGAATGCAATGAATCAGAAATGTGGGACTGATTCAGAAGTGAGAATTAAAATGTAGGTCAATTCTCAAAAGAGGGTGTCAAAATGTAAGGACCAACCTCAAATGCAATGAATCAGAAATGTGGGACTGATTCAGAAGTGAGAATTGAAATGTAGGTCAATTCTCAAAAGAGAGTGTCGGAATGTAAGGACTGACCTCGAATGTAATGAATCAGAAATGTGGGATTGATTTAGAAGTGAGAATTGAAATATAGGTCAATTCTCAAAAGAGAGTTAGTAGCGCTGAATTTATAGAAATGTATCATGTGAAAAAGGTTGATCTTGTTGAAGGAGATTTATAAAGATTTGTGAGTTTTTGTGCAGAATGTGAAATTCTGCTAGGATGTGCAGAGAGTTTGTGTAGATAATGATGGTTGTGCTGCGCGCACAAAGAATAGGAAATTCCAAAAATGGAAGAATCTAATCAACAGGTCTGTTTTATTTTCTTATTGTTTTTATCACAATTTAATTTTTCAAAATACGCTTTTAAAGTTTTAATTTTAATAGGTTGATTTAAAAAGAAATTTGTTTTGTTATTCACTCATTTATTATTATTTTTCATTTGTGTTTTGTTTGTCTTTAAAGATTCATTGTTTAGTTCTGTGTTCATTGAAATTCTGAACCATCGCATGGTTCACGGCTTTCATCCATTGCACAAAAAGGCAACTGACAAAAAGGCACAATTTGATAGAAATTTTCATTAATCTGCTTCAATAAAGATGCTACAGTTCAAACATAAGCTAATGCCTAAAAAATGTACATCATGTAACCTATGCTGAAATACATTGAGAATTATCTCACGCTATGAGTACATCATAGACTGAATACATCAGATACATGTCATGCTGTTAAAAGAAAAAAAGTGAACCCTCTGTGCCAGGTATGTTGAGCTCCTGATTAAGCAGACCTTCTAAGTCATGCTCCAGGATAAGAGTTTCCTTTGCATGTACTTAGAGGTACAACCTTCTCATAGCTCGTATGGAAACAACTCCTCTAATTATGGTTCCTGCTGGAATCCATATGGTATTTGACTGTCATTCATTCTGTGGATGGTTACAGACACCCTATGGTGTCGTACTCCTGGAATGCAGTGCTTGGCAACGTCTGCACCGTTGCCCTTGAGAATGAGTACTGCACCGACTGGAAGAGGAATCTCCACAAAACCTCTGAATTCACCCGGGCCGACAACATCAATTTCTTTTCCAAATAGAATATTGCTTTTACTCATGAACGAGATCGTGCAGAAAGGCCTCAAAAAATCATGATGGTCGGTGTGTGAGGGAATGCAGTCACCTTCTTCATAAATGTTGATGATGCAACTGTTAGGAATGTAAGTAGCGGGTAAAATATTGCACTTGACCATTCTCTTGATCATCCATTTTGTCATCGGTGGTAACAGATCCGCTTGGTCGTATCTGAGGATCCCAGGTGGATTCCTTTGTCTGTCATTTGTAAAATTGTAGTAACAGCCGCATTGGATGATGATTCTTCCCTTTCCCCTCATCCATTTCTTCAGCTCATAATATGTTCTCTCCATGAGAAGGCCCGCTCGACCTCTGTTTCTTAAATCGAAGATGTAGTCCAGAATGCTCTTTACATCAGTCTCAGAGAAAACCCTGGTATATAGCTCCAGGCCTTCCAATATGTTGACGAACTTTCCCTGAACTTCTTCATATAACTCAAATTCTCTTTTATTTACTCTGCTTATCTTGTAATATTCTACCATACCAGGAGTTGTCAGCTGCCGTGGGTGTTCCTTCCTTCGGGCCTCGGCGGGAACCCAAACTTGTGTTAGTAGATCCGGAATATGAGATTCAGCCTCTAGTGGGATGTATGATCCTGGGCTCTAAGATGTGGTTAAATTTGTTAGCACCTCGATCTATTAGAACTTGGGGAGAACATTCACAAAAATTTCTATCCAGATATTTCCCCCCATCCAAAACTGCTAAACATAGAAATGACATAACATCATTTTGTAAGATTGATGGAGGTCGATATATGAAGCTTGGGAGAGATTTAAATATCTTCTTAGGAAGTGCCCACATCATTCGTTACCAGATTGGTTGATAATTCAAACATTTTACAATGGATTAGTGGGATCTCTTATATTAATTATAGATGTTACAGCTGGTGGTTGTTTAATGTTAAAACCTTTTGATGAGGCATATTCGTTAATAGAAGAGATGGCTAAGAACAATTTTCAATGGCCCTCTGAAAGGATAAATTTAAAAGAGTAGCTAGTATCCACGATTGTGATGCAATATCTATGTTAGCTTCGCAAATTGCTACAAAATCAAAGAAATTAGATCATTATGGAATGAATTATTCTCCAACACCTACTACGATGGAAGAGAATTCATCTGGGCAATTTGCGGATGTTCAACCTTCTTATGAGACTCTAAATGCTATTAACAATAGACCCAATAATCCTTATTCGAACTATTATAACCTAGGTTGGAAGATTCATCCAAACTTTAATTGGAATAACAATTCTTTTACAAATCAACAATGGGCAAACAACCCAGTAAACTCATTGGGAAATTCATCCAACCAAGAAAATGTTAATTATAGACCTTCTTATCCTCCATGATTTAATAGTAACACTCAATTTAAGGAAAGGAAGTTGTCTATGGAAGAGCTGATACTGAACATGGGTCAACAATTATAAAATCAAGGAAATCAATTACAAATTCACAGAAACCAGCTACAAAATCAAGGAACTGCTATCAAGTATTGAAAACCAATTGGGACATATCACTACTACGCTTTGTAACCAAACATTGGGAAATTGTCCTGGAATTGTGGAATTAAATCCTAAAGATCAAGGAAAAGAACAGATAAAAGCGATACAATTACAAAGTGGAAAATAATTGGAAAAAAGAGTGCATAAAGAAACAAAAATTGAAAAAGAGAAAGTGGATTCAGAAAAAGAAAAGGATCATGAATACCCAGATTTAGAATATCCACTTACACCAATGAAAATTACTATGGAGAAACCTCCACCACTGTTTCCTCGAAGATTGAAGCAACACCAAAAGGATAAACAATTTTCTAAGTTTATAGAAATTCTTAAGAAATTAACGATAAATATTCCTTTCGTAGAAGCTTTAGAGCAAATGACCAATTATGTGAAGTTTATGAAAGATATTTTGAACAAGAAAA
>NW_018225366.1:265504-266176 GCF_001263595.1 Phalaenopsis equestris | reverse complement strand
AAGTTCACTGATAATGAAACTGTTGCACTTAGCGAAGAGTGTAGTGCAATTATTCAGAAAAAGCTTCCTGAAAAATTAAAAGATCCTGGTAGTTTCACTATACTGTATGCTATTGGCGAAAAATTTTTAGGAAGAGCTTTATGTGATTTGGGAGCCAGCGTTAATCTTATGCCTCTATCAATTTTCAAAAGATTAGGATTAGGAGAAATCTCACCTACTTCTGTAACTCTTCAATTAACGGATCGTTCAGTTACTTATCCTAAGTTAGTTATAGAAGATGTGTTAGTAAAAGTTGATAAATTTATCTTTCCTATGGTTTTTATTATTTTAGATATGAAGGAAGATAAGGAAATACCTATAATTTTAGGGAGACCTTTTTTAGCTCCTGGAAGAACTATGGTAGATGTTCAAAAGGGAGAATTAACTATGAGAGTTAACGACTAAGAAACGACTTTTAACATTGCAAAATTTATGAAATACCTTGCTGTTGAAAGAGACAATGAATGTTTTTGCATGGAAATTAGTGAACATCTATTGAACGAGCATTTTATAGAATATTTTGAAGAAAAAAAAGATTTTGAAGATAAAGATGAAGTTATTTTGGATGAAATAGAAAATGAAGAATTAGATTATGTTCAAGAAAGATTTGAGATGCTGGATATTACAGGAAAT
>NW_018225366.1:264287-265091 GCF_001263595.1 Phalaenopsis equestris | reverse complement strand
TATAAAAGATCACCCACTGCCACTAGGAAAGATCACTTCCATTTACCATTCCTATACCAAATATTGAATAGACTTACTGGGCACAAAAATTTTTGTTTTTTAGATGGATATACCGATTACCATCAAATTCTTATTGCTCCAGAGAATCAAGAAAAGACAGCATTTACCAGTCATTTTGGAACTTTTGCTTTTTAAAGAATGCCTTTCAGATTATGTAATGCACCGGCAACATTCTAGAGATGTATGATGTCTATATTTAGTAAGTTAATTGATGATGGAATAGAAGTGTTTATGGATGATTTCTCTGTATTTGGAACATCATTTGACGCATGCTTAAATTATCTTGAAAAAGTAGTTATGCGAAAAGAAAAAACTAATTTAGTTCTAAATTAGGAGAAATGTCAATTTATGGTTGCAGGAGGAATAGTGTTAGGGAATAAAATTTCAGAAAATGGTAATGGAAGTAGACCCTGCAAAAATTCAAATTATATCTAAAGTAACAACTCTTACTAATGTAAGAGGGATTAGAAGTTTTCTTAGACATGTTGGTTTTTACAGGCGTTTTATTAAAGATTTTTCAAAAATTACCAAACCTCTATTTCAACTTTTAGAAAAGGACAAGAAATTTGAGTTTACTGAAGATTGTTTAAATGCCTTTGAGTTATTAAAAGGAAAGCTAATCACAGCCCCTATAACAGTTTCACTTAACTGGGAGAAACCATTTGAACTGATGTGCGATGCTAGTGATTATGCTATTGGAGCTGTTCTTGGACAAAGGTATGATAAAATTTTTAAAGTTATATA
>NW_018225366.1:257550-264133 GCF_001263595.1 Phalaenopsis equestris | reverse complement strand
TGATGCAAAAGAAGGATGTCAAACCAAGGTTAATTAGATGGATACTTTTTATGCAAGTGTTTGATTTTGTGGTTATTAATAGAAATGGAACTGATAATCAAATTGCTGATCATTAATCGAGATTAGAATATCATGAATTATCTAACACCGACAATGAAATTAAAGATAGTTTCCCTAATGAACAACTCTATAATATTAATGAGTGGAAACTACGATGGTATGCTGATATTGTTAATTATATTTTAAGTGATATTTTGCCACCTATGCTGATATTGCAACAACAAAGAAAATTCATTCATGATGCGAAAGCATATTTTTAGGATGTGTCTTATTTAAATAAATAATGTAAAGATCTTATTATGAGAAGATGTGTACTTTACGAAGAAAATGAATTCATTATTCAGAAATTAACTGATTCTGAATTTGGAGGACATTTTGTAACTGATAAAACTGCTTATAAAATTTTGCAAGCTGGATTCTATTGGCCTACTCTCTTTAGAGATGTTTGCAGATACATAAAACCATATGATCGATGCCAACTAGTAGGTAATATATCTAGAAGAAATGAAACGCCTCTAAATTTTATGTTAGAAGTTGAGATCTTTGATGTTTGGGGGTTAGATATCATGGGACCATTTATTCCTTCATCTAGGAAAATGAAGCACAGGGAATCCTTACCTCATTATGATGTTAAAAGTGTTTCAAGATTTTTAATGAAAAACATTTTCACTAGATTTGGAATGTCGAGAGTGATTATCACTGACGGAGCATCCCATTTTAGGAATAAATTCATTCAGAAATTTGGCAAAAAAAAATTAATGTTATTCATAGAATCTCTACTTCCTATAACCCTCAAACTAATGAGTTAGCTGAAGTTTTTAATAGAAAGATTAAGCAAATACTAGAAAAGACTGCAAACCCTAGTAGAGTAGATTGGTCTGCTAGATTGGATACTGCATTATGGACTTACAGGTCTGCTTATAAAACTCCTATTGGAATGACTTCTTACAGGTTTATTTTTGGAAAGACTTATTACTTACAAGTAGAATTGGAGCATAAAGCGAGCATAAAGCATATTGGCATATTGGGGGATTAAGGAATTCAATTATAATTTGAAAGATGCTGGTAAGAAGAGATTGTTACAAATGAATGAATTGGAAGAATTAAGAATTGAATCTTATGATAAGGACAAATTTATAAGGAAAAACTTATGTTATGGCATGATCAGAATATTAACTAGAAGAACTTTGAACTAGGACAAGAAGTTTTGCTTTACAATACAAGGCTGAAGTTATTTTCTAGGAAATTTAAATCTCGTTGGTTATGACCCTTTATTGTGACTCGAGTTTATACTTACGGAGCTATTGAAATTTAAGATCAAAAGACTAGGAATAGATTTTAAGTAAATGAACATAGATTAAAGCCGTATTTTGAGGGTAAAAGACCAAATTTTAAAGAGGTTTTAATGGTCAGTCAACCTGAATAATATCTGAATAGGTCGGGCTAATGATGTTAAACCAAGTTCTTAATGGGAGGCAACCCATAATCATCTTTATTTTTATTGTGATTATAGTGTTTTTGTTTAAAATCATTATTAGTTTGTGGTAGTATTGAACTCTACTACTTGCATTTACCCTTGAATCTTCATAAAAATTGGATCCATAGAGAAAGTTGGAAAGCATTCAAACCAGAGCGATACTGCAAAATTTTTACCTTAGGCACCGACGACGAGTTTTTCCAACTTCTTCCTTACAAGAAATCTGATGAATGAGATCTACCAATATTTGATAGACGAGACTGAAGACTAAGAAATGAGAGAAAAAAGGTATATTAGTTTCTCTGCTACATTTCTAAACCCCATTTTTAAACACTAGCACTTCTTCATTTTTGCAAAACTATTACCGACGATGAAGGTCGGTAAAGTTACTAAAGAAAATGTTGTTCTGAATTACTGTATTCAAATGGGACTGCCGATTGATATTGGATGGATAATCGTGAAGTCTCTTCTAGGCCTGATCGTTCATGGATCAACTTATGGGCTTGGACATCCTTCAACAATCTTTTTACTCTGTAGTCAATTCCAAGTATCTTATGAGAGTTGGGAAAAGGTACTTCTACCTTGGAAGCCTTTAGACCCTACTGAGAGGTTTCCAGCCAATGAAGATGAGAATTATATGACTATTATTGTAGATCAATCGTCTCAGAATTCACTACCTATTCAGCCTCTAAGTCCGGACAAGACACTAGTGATCCTAGAGGTACAAAATGTTATGAATGCAATTAACAATATCTTTGATTTTTTTGATCATCTAGACAGGAGGATGAAAGAGCACTTTGATCACGCTGGACATATCGAAGGAAGTTTGATACGATTTATGAAAAAGGTAGAATTGATAGAAGAGGAATCTACTAAAGAATTCCAATACCGACCCTTCTATAACCTCTTTGTTCATGTTCAATCGATGGGTGATATCAGAGGAGAAACAAGCACTGAATAAGAGGAATAGTAGATTTACTTTACTATCTATATGTCTGTGATTTGATTTGAACTTATGTGTTTTCCTTACTTTTAAATTTTGCTTTTAGCTCTTAGTATAGTTGAGAGTGAGCAATAAATGTTTTTTTTTCAGCGTTTAAAGAGTTGTGGCTTGGATTGCGACGCTGAATTGATGTATTTAGGTTGAGAAAATACCAAATTTATGTGTATCGTGTAACCTATATTGTAACCCTTGGATTTTATATATAAGTGTTATGTTTTGTGTTGTGAATGTTTATTTGTGTTAGTACATCATTTAATCACTTAAAAATTTATGTCTAGAATGATTAAATAGATGTCGACGAGGCTTGAAATTTATTAAAATTGGAAAAATCTGGAAATTGAAACAATTTTGACAATCTCGCCGATGGCGCCATCGACGCCGCTGACGGTGGATTTTTCCCAAGACTTAGGCTATTTAATTCAATAGAGCTCGCTGACGGTGCTGAAGACCCCTTCGACGGCAATATACGAAAAAAAAACACTTTTAACCGTGATTTTGACTAGTCAACCACCACTATTCATCATCCCCTTCCTCTAAAAAATGAAAATTTTGACCTAGGGCTTCAGAAATCTTGGATTTGGGGCAATTTCAAAGCGTTTAGACATCGAATTTTATCATCCCTCGGTAAGAGCTTCACGCCAAACTAAAAATATTAGATTTTTATCTTGAATTTTTCCCACATTGAGGAGATCCAAAAAAATTGAGAATGTGGAGAAAAATAAAATTTGGGAAGAAATTCATGGATCTTATTATTGAGCTCTTAGAATTACTATTAAAAGCCATGATTTGTATTTTTGAGTATTTTGGAATTTTTTTTTATAATTTTGATTAGAATGAAATGGCTCCATGAAAAAAGAGGCAACTTGAGTTTGACGAGTCTTGCTTCATCAATACGAAGGCTTAGTCGAGATTTACTTCATTATTTCAAGGGAAGAAATGTATCCAAGATCGTGTTTTTGAAAGTCCAGGAGGAGAAGTTGAATGAGTTATTATTAAACGGAGGTGGGAAAAATTATGTTATACCACCAACAAGGCTGCTATGAATGTTAAGAAAGAATTATATGCCAATACATTCTCTTCTGAGGACGGAACCGTTCGAGTAAGAGGGTTTTATGTTGAGTTTAGTACTGCCCGCATTAAATCATTTTATGAAGTCCTAGACTCTTATATCTGTAATTATGAAACCTTTAGTACAATGGAAGACTCGCTGAATGATGTCATTAACTTTCTCACTAATGGCAAAGGGACATGGAAGATAAAGCAGCGAGAACAGGTAAATTTTTTTGCTTCCATATTAAATGCCACATCTAAAGCATGGAACTATTTTATTTCCTCTACTTTGTTACCAAAATATCACCATAGTGAGGTAATAAGAGATAAAGCTTTTCTGAATTTCTGTATTCAGAATAATCAGACTATAAATGTGGGAAGAATTATTTATAAGAATATTTTGACCACGACAAGGAGTGAATCAAGTGGAGGTCTGGGACATCCTGGCCTCATTTATGCACTTTGCCAACGTTCTGGAGTTGAAGCTGGAGATGATGAAGAATGGGTTTACCTTATGAAACGAATTAGTAAAGCTAATTTAAAGACTTATGAATCCCATGAAGCATGGAGATCTAGGAGTATGAGTAAAGAACCTTCTACTAGTAGAAATATCCCCTCTATTAGTTATAACCTTCCCTCCTCTAGTTCCCCTACCCTTCACAATTTAATGAATGAGTTAACCTTGCAGCGAAAAAGTACAGAGAAAATAAATGAAAGAATTGGGGGATTAGAATATATACATGATCATGATAGTGCATATCTACTGAGGCATTCTGAGTTTGAGATAACTTACTACGACGCTCAGGCCCGACACTACAGAGGTGAGCCTAATGTTACTTTTCCTGAATGCCCCCGTTATACTCAGTCTTAGCCTAATCCACCTACTGACTAGGGAGACGAGGATATAGTATGGGATTTTGATATATTATAGTGATTGATGTACGTTTGTTTTGTGATTTTGTGAGAGATAGATGTATGTTTTTTGTACTTTCATTTTATTGTCTATTTTATTTTATGTTTGCATAAGTGTTTAGTGTTGTAGTTTAAAAGTTGCATTTGTAGTTGTAATAGACTTTGATTAGTATTTTGTAAAATTGTAATGTGATGTATTAGTGAAATATTGTTTTTGTATAATGTTTATTTTTGTACTTATTTTAAAATTTCATTACCCAATAACTTCTCTAATGATTTATATGTATAAAAAGCTCCTAATATTACAGACCAGTTGAAGTAAAATTTTGAGAAGGAACTGTAGAAATTCCAGAATGATGACCTAAAGTACTGAGGTATGATTTATATTTAAAATTTTTCTTTCCACCTGTATCATTCCATATTGAAAAGTTTAAGTTTGGGGGAGATAAGAAAAAGATTAACTATTATATGTTCTCAATTTAAATATTTTCAAAAACTATTAATATGATTTTTTGTAGTGAATTTAATTCAGATAACTATATTTTGTGGATATTTAGATATTATGGTAGATTTAAAGGAATAATTTTGTAAGAAAAATTAATTTTGTAGATTCAGATATTTAGTATTAGAGAATAAGACTATAGTTAACTATTTAAAGTATAACAAAACTATATTTTGAAATATTAAGAATCTTAGAAATTCATTTGAGAAGAAAAGATTGGGGCTCAATGATGTAAAAGCTATGAAATACTTATAAGGCAAAGGAATGCTTTGAGTTTCAAATTTGGGGAAAGAAAAGTGAAGTTCAAAATTAATAAAGGCTATCCAGATATTGTAATCTTCACTTGAAAAAGAAAAAGAAAGGATTGACAACAATCCTTGAAAAAAAAGAAAAAATATATATGATTAAAAGCAATCCAAATAATATATATATATACTCCTAGAACAATAATTGGAGACACAACATGTGCTTGAAGGAAAGGAGGTTACTGATTTGAACCACCTTTTGGGGGAGGACTGGGTTATGCAGACCTCTAAGAGAAAGAAAAAACAAACCACAGAATCTCAAAGATTACAAAGAGAGGCAACTTCCATTGGCAATACTCTGAAGGTTGGATCTTCTCCTGGACCCTTTAGAGCGAGAACCAGATCTAGATCACAACCCTCACTTTATATTTACCCTCAAAATGTTTAAATTCTCTCTTATTTGGTTGTTGGCCTTTAGCCAGTTTATGTCTGTTAGCAGACTTTTAATTTTTTTACTTAGTTTCAGTTATCTTATGTTGAGAATGGATCTCTATGGCCTTTGGGTGGTGCCAGACTTCTATCAACCTTTCTATATCCTCTATCTAAGAAGATATGGAAGAATGTTTTTTCCCTTAATTTTGTTTCATTTCAGCCAGTCACTTGACATGGCTTTGGGTTATTGTGATAACTGTAGTTTTTTGAGAATGGGTCTATCTGGCCTTTGGGTGATGGTAGATCCCTGCCTGCTGCACTCTAACCCATTTCTTGAAAGATATGGGAGCCTTCTTGGTTTCTTCCTTTGTCTCATCTCAACATGTCTTTGGTCATTTTCTGGGATGTTAAGATAGCAGTCCTTTGGTTTTGGTTTCCTGGTTTCCACTTCCCTTATCTATCAGATGATTAATTTGATGTGCTAGAACATCAGGGGGATCTCAAATCAGAAATCATTGATTAGAATTAAATAGTTGTTATGGAAGCACAGGTTATTGTGTTTTACTATTCTTGAACCATTAGTCCACTGCACCCCTTGCAGATTTAGAAAGCACTTCCCAAGTTTTAATTGCAATTACAATATAAACAATAAAATTTGGTTTTTCTATAGAAGGAATCTAAATGTTCAGATCTTGGATGATCAACCTCAATTTCTTCATATTCAGCTTCTATGGCATTTCCTTCATGTTGAGGCTACCTTCATTTATGCTGGGAGTTCTGTCAGTGATAAAGCTATTTTATGGAAACAAATTCAGCACCTTAAATCCTCTATTAATGGTCCTTGGATCATTGGTGGAGACTTTAACAGCATTGCTAGATTGAATGAAAAATGGGGAGGGAAA
>NW_018225366.1:253765-257529 GCF_001263595.1 Phalaenopsis equestris | reverse complement strand
AACATCAGGAACACTGACCTTGCTGAACTTCCACATTAGGGGCCTCTTGACACTTGGAGAGGAGGAAAACTTTTTGAGAGAATTGATAGGTTCCTGGTCAATCAAGATTGGCTGGATACCAACTTTATGACTACTATTTCCCATCTTCCTTACACTTGTTATGATCATAGGCCTTTGCTGATCTCTATATCCCCTAACACTATTGCCCCCTTACCAAGATTTAGATTCTTTAATGTATGGGTGGAACATCCTGAATTCCTATCCTTTATTAAATCTGTATGGCTACCTATTTCATCCTTCCCTCGAATTAAATTATGGCAAATGAAGAAAAAGTGGCTAAATTGCTGAAAGCCTGGAACTAGAACTGTTTTGGAAACCTTACAACAAAAGTTGAAGAGGCTGAAGCTAATGTGAAACAGACTGAATTAAAATTTCAGATGGGACTCTCTGATGAAGAAAATCTGATATTAGCTAATGCTAATTTGCTTCAAGCTATTCAGTGGGAGGATGATTTCTATAAATAAAAGGCAGCCATCAAAAAATTTGTTGATGGGCATAGGAATACAATGTTTTACCAAGCCTGTATTAAACAAAAAAGACACGCCAACACCATCTTGAAGATTAAGAATCACAATGGCATTTGGATCCAAGGTACTGATATAATTCACAGAGATACTATAGATAACTTTCAAAATCTGTTGTCTGAACCTCAGGAGGCTACCCTACTGAACTTTGATCCTAGCCTATTGAATGACAAATTCTCTAATATTCATTGTCTGGCTTTAACATCTATTCCTACTGAAGAAGAAATTTGGAAAGCTTTATGTTCTATTGATGGTGACAAAGTGGCTGGTGCAGATGGTTTTACTTCTACTTTCTACATAAAAACTTGGGAGGTGGTAAGAGATGATGTTGTGGAAGCTGTCCAGGCCTTCTTTAGAGGGAAGGATATGCCACATTACTTTGCTCAATCCACCATCACTTTAATGCCTAAGGGTGACCAGAAATCTAATTGGGATCACTTTAGACCTATCTCTCTTACCACTGTGCTGTCTAAGCTTATTAGCAAGCTTTTGGTTTTTAGATTAAAACCACACTTATCTTGGATGGTTTCTCCTAATCAGTCTGCTTTTGTTAAAGGAAGACATATCACTGATAATGTATTACTTACACAAGAACTCTTTCTGGACATTGACAAACCTTGTAGGGGGGCAATCTCATATATAAGCTGGACATCCCTAAAGCTTATGATACCGCAATTGGAATTTTATCTTAGAGGTTCTTAAAGCTAGAGGGTTTCAAAACTCTTTCTGCTAAATCATTCACAGGTGGCTTAAAAATAATTTTTATACAATTCTTCTTAATGGGAATTCTCAAGGACATTTCCAGGCCACTAGGAGAATCAAATAAGGGGACCCCCTCTCTCCATACATTTTTATTTTGGTTTTGGACTACTTATCTAGGCTTCTTAACCATAATTTTTTTGAAAGAGAACATCTCAGATTTTCTAATAAAGCAAATTTTTCCATAAGCCATTTATGTTATGCTGATGACTTCAATTTATTTTCTAAGGCCTCAAAACCAGTAGTGAAGAAGGTGGTAAGTTTGCTAAACTTGTTCCAACAGATCTCTGGTCTCTCCTTTAACTCAAAGAAATGTCAACTTATCTTTAGCAATAAGCTCAATGTTGCTGCCAAAAACTGGATTAAGGATTTCACTGGTTTTAAATCTGCTACCAGCCCCTTGATTTATCTAGGGGTACAATTGATTAAAAGCAGGAAAAACCAAACTCAATTTGATGAGGTGGTTTCTAAAGTTTCCAAACAAATCTCTTGCTAGACTAATTCTTATTTGTCACAGGGGGGAAGGTTAAATTAAAAGTATCCTGGCTTCTTTTCCTATGTATATCATGCAAATTTTGAAAATGAAAAAAGGCACACAAACAACTTTGGAGGTGATGCTGAATAAATTCCTATGGGAACGCAATCATAAACAAGATCACTGGTTTAGTTGGGATAAGCTCTGCCTGTCTCTTGCTGCAGACTCTTGCTGCAGGGGGACTTGGCATGAAGTCTTTCCAACAGCTTCATGAAATCTTCTATTGTAAGCTCTGGAATAAATTTAGAGAACAGAAGTCTTTGTAGGCTTACTATATGAAATTAAGATAATGCAAACACTCCCATCCAACAATCATCTGCAGAAAATCTGGGGACTCTAGAATTTGGACTGAGCTCCTGCATATTAGATGTGTGGTTAAAGATCTTTTTGTCTGGGATGTGGGAGAAGGATAAAGTTGATTTTTGGTTAGATAATTGGCTTCTTGAGGGTAAATTTGAATCATCAACCCCTCTGGACTCAGCTATCAACACCCCCATTCATCTTTGCTGGAATAATCATCATTGGAATAGAGACATGTTGACCTCTATGGTGAATCTTGAACAAGTGTATCAAATTCTTAGGGTCTCAGTCACTCCACAGAAACCAGATAAAATTGTGACTAAAAACCCTCCTCATACTTCTCTTACCAAATTTGCATTTTGCCAATTATACAATTGGCACCTTAAGGATTGGGGTACTGCCATGTGGGTGAAATACCTCAGCCCCTCTATGTCCTTCTTCACCTGGAGATGTTTTCAAACTATTATTCCCACTGACGATATACTCAAACTCAAGGGTCTAAAATGACCTTCAAGATGTACTTTCTGTTGCCAACAAGAGGAATCCTTAAATCATGTGTTTTTATTTTGTCTTATTGCTCAAGGGGTTTGGACACAGGTAGCTGCTAATCTGAATTTCCCTTCCCATTTACTGAATTTTGGAAACTTCCTTGACTGCTGGATGGTTTGGAAAGAGAACCATGCTGAAATAATCCCCTTTATTACTACATGGTTCATCTAGATGGCAAGAAATAGTAGTAAATAAGAGGGGAAAACCCAAAATGCTACACAAATTGTTACTAACTGTTTGGCATATACTCTTAAGATAATCAATCTCATGGGGTATAAGATTAAAGTTCCTGGGTGCTCCCAAATCTTTGATACTCAAGTCTCTTTTGCCAAATTAAAATTTTTGTTGTTCCATTGGAGGAAACCTTCTTACCCTTGGAACAAAATCAATACTGATGGAAGTTATAGAAGAAACACTGCTGGTATTAGGGGGATTTTCAGAAATAATGCTGGGGAATGCCTACTATTTTTCCTGCCTACCTGGGGAATGCCTACTATTTTTCCAATCTCCCACTGATGCTCTCAATGCTTTGCAGGCTGAAGCCTTAGCTATGGTATGGGCTCTCCAAACAGTTATTGTTATCGGATAGAACCTACTAATTATGGAAATGGACTCCTTATGGTCCTAATGTTACAGACCATGTGAAGTAGAAATTTTGATAAGGACTGTCAAAATTTCAGAATGATGAAAATGCCAAAAATACCGAGGTATGATTTATATTTAGAGTTTTTCTTTCCACCTGTATCATTTCATATTTAAAAATTTAAGTTTTAGGGAGAGAAGAAAAAGATTAACTATTAGATGTCTCTATTTAAATATTTTCAAAAATTATTAATATGATTTTATGTAGTGAATTTAATTCAGGTAACTATATTTTGTAGCTATTTAAATATTATGGTAGATTTAAAGGAATATTTTTGTAATGAAAATTAATTTTGTAGATTAAGATATTTAGTATAAGAGAATAAGACTATAGTTAACTATTTAAAGTAAAGGAAACTATATTTTGAAGTATTAAAAATCTGGAAATTCATTTG
>NW_018225366.1:233274-253715 GCF_001263595.1 Phalaenopsis equestris | reverse complement strand
CTGGGATTTTTTTTTCCCCGCTGGGGCCCGTCCCCCCCCCCCCCCCCTTTTTTTGTTTGGGTGGACCAAGGTTTTCTTTTGTTTGTGAACCAAGCCCTATATGCTTTGTAACCTACTTTTTTTTTGTTTTTAACATGTAGGGAGTCTCTGTCACTCCTTTTTTATAATATATATATATACATATATATATATGTGTATTGAGGAGAAGCTTGAGGAGATAGCTAATAAAAAATTGGCTTCACTTGGACCTACCTAAAGGGAAAACCTAAATACATTTATGAACTTTTATTTATGGAATAGTATCTTTACTAGTAGTGTTCTCATGAAGTTCCTATCATTTGAATATTCTAAGTGAGTTGATATTACAACATATAGTTATTCTTTAAATGAATAGAAAAGTAGAGCTCTTAAACATGATGACTAGATAGTCTTGTACCTACAGAGTTAATTTAATTACTTGAAATTTTTCAAAAAATCTTACTATGGTATTTACTTAAATCAAACTTATAGTATTTCTGAATTAAAACTTCATCACAGTAGATCATAACTTTTATGTAGTACTAAAATTACTTAAGGACAAGTAATAGTTAAGTTTGGGGGATTTTGACCAAAGAAAATGTTTTGAGATTTTCATATCTATTTTACACTGATTTTGATGATATTGCACTTTAAAGATAGGTATTTTTGATATTTTGTTGCAGGTATGTTGAATTATAATCATTGGAGCAAAAAGATGTAAAAAGGAGCAAATTTGGAGCAAAAAGGACCAAAATATGAAGATTTGATTTTGGGCGCCGAAGCTGCCATCGACACCTCCAGAAATAAATATTCTAGAAGGCGGCCGATAGCGCCATCGAGACCACCGACAGAGAGAACGACGTTTCTATCAATAGATGCATTGAATGTGGATGATTTTTTAAGGGACGCTTAGGCAACTCTTGAAAACCCTTCTACAACTTTAAGAGAAACATTTTGGAGGCCAAAAATAGGGAGTCCAGAGTGTCCAGAGAGTGTCAAGAGGTCTACGGGTGTCCAGGGGAGTGTAATTTAGGGTTAGGTATTGTGAGGAATTTCTCGAGAGATTGTAAGAGTGGAAGGAAAGTGAGAGATTTCTTCCTCCATGCCGCTTCAAAGGAGAATTTTATGTGCTGTAAAGAAAGGAAGAGATTCAGAGGAGCATCGAGGAGTTACTTGGGTAGGAATTTGAGATAAGTTGTGTTTACTTATTGTAGTTTGTATGACTTTGCTTATATATAAGAAATCCAAGTTTTGTCGTATCTTCTCCATGAGTTCTGATTAGTTTTCTCTGTCTTTCTCCTTGTCTTTAGATTTTGTGAAATTGTGATTTGAATTAGTTGTTCCATAAGAATGTTAAAGAAGTTACGATGATCTTTTCACTTTAGTCTTAATTTACTTTCAATCTAGCCAAATCATGTGTTAAAATATGTTGAGTTTTACAACTAACATGAGGCTTACATCAAAGAATTAGGGAGGTCAAAGTCCTTAATAGTTGGGTGCAAATAAATAGGGAAATAAAAATTATCGGCCATAGAATTGGAGATTTTAGAGTGACAGACTAAAATCCTCAATTCGGTCCTATCGTTTGGGTACTGAAGTGTAGATGTTAGCTCTCAGGCGAGGGGAACGTGGGAGCTCCGAAGTGAGAGCTGATATCCTCCCAGCATAGCCGCAGATTCAGTAACTAAGCATAGGATTAGTCAATGTTCTTTATGCCTGGTCCAAAGGGTAAAGAATAGGTATGCTCCTATTTAACACAATACATATTGAACCAATTCAATTTATCCATTCACTTAAACTTCTTGATAAGGAGAATGATGCTTTCTTATATATTGAACTTCACATTAGAAACTTTATTAGTAGAATTAGTTGATTGAGAGTTTATTAAAAGTACAATTTTATTTTAATTGCCTATTAATGACAAATATGCAATTTAAACTATGTTGTTGTGATTAAGTATTGATTTTCTAAATCTTAAGTTTGTAGCCTCTAATATTACTCCCTATGGTATCGATATCCAGGACTCCATTAAGGCCCTATATTACTTAAGTGATACATATACTTGCGTTGATAAGCGTGACTTTGCCATTATTGAATATTTTATACACATCTTTATCAAATCTATAACTGTTATCAAGTTTTTGGCGCCATTGTTGGGGATTTAAATCTTCTAGCAGCAGTATTAAATTCTTATATTTTTGAGCATATACAAAGTCACTGTCAATCTTGTACCCTTCCCCAAGGGTTTTGTTGCCCCTAACTTTAAAATATTTGACCTAACTTTATAATATTTGATGGAACTGGAAATCCCAGACAACACATAGCACATTTTCGACCAAGTTGTGGCAAAATAAGAAATAACGAAGCTTTACTCTATGAACAGTTCGTCAGCAGCCTGTCAGGAGTTGCTTTCGATCGGTATGTTGATTTGCCTAACAGATCGGTTAAGATGTTCACAGAGTTGGAGCAATTATTTATAAAGAGATTCGCCGGAGCGCAACATCATGTTTTCATAGGGGAACTCATGATGATGAAACAAAAGCCTAACGAGACTTTAGTTAATTACATTTTGAGGTGGAGAAACCTTAGCATGAAGTGCGAAACTTAGCTACAGGAACATCATGTGATTGAGATCCTACTTAAAAGCATTCATGGACCAGTAGCTTTCATACTCAAGGGACTCACCATCAAATCCATCAAGAAGCTACTCAGCAAGGCTAGCAGTCTTCAGGAAGAAATCAAACAAATGGATTCTCATGAGAAATTCAAAACAACCAGAGTGTTTGAAAAGAAATCTGGAACAGTCGCAACTGTTGATAAAGGAAAACAACAGATAAAGATATATGCAGAAACTCGTCAATCTTCGTCACAGCAGGCTCCGAATTAGAATAGCTAATCTAACCAGCGACCGCGTTAGTGAGGATCACCTCAAAATAAAAGAATATATTTGGCAGAA
This sequence comes from Phalaenopsis equestris, assembly GCF_001263595.1. Classification (NCBI taxonomy): domain Eukaryota; kingdom Viridiplantae; phylum Streptophyta; class Magnoliopsida; order Asparagales; family Orchidaceae; genus Phalaenopsis; species Phalaenopsis equestris. The sequence continues at coordinate 250,741 of NW_018225366.1, read as the reverse complement.
TGACAAAAAATGATGTACTCTTTCAAAGATGAAGCTGTATCTAAGATGTTCAGAAGTCTGATGAAGAAGCCTGAGTTCAAGCTACCAGACCCAAAGAAACCCGAAGAGATCGATAAGAAGGATCAACCAAATTATAGCCCATATCATAGATTCTTGGGGCACACTATAGAAGAATGTTTCATCTTTTAGGATTGGCTTGAGAAAAATCTCAAAGAAGTAAATATGATGATCCCAAAAGAGTATTTTAAAGAACCTGAAAAAGGTTCCATAAATAAGATATTGACCGAGCCAATCTTTCTGATTGATCCTTATGCTGGAAAAGATGGATGGAGTACAACTTGGAAAAAACTTAAAATGGTCCTAAATCAAATTCAGGTTACATCAAAACATTCTTCTACACACTCTGAAAGAGATGGATGGGATACAATTTGGAGCAAATCATCCAAGAAGATGTTAAATCAAATCTAGAACGCTTCAAAGCAAACTACCGCCAAAGTCTTCAGCCTGCCAGACCGAGATGAAGATTTCACCACAAGATCCGTCGTCATCAAATTCAAAGAAAAAAAAGAACAATACCAGAAAGATTGATAGCACGGAGGGTAGGATAGGAGCTGCCTCTGCTAGATTGGCTGTCTCGGATTTGGGGAAGAAAATCCTCAAACCTCTGACTTTGTTTGATTATCTTTTTGTCCCTCTTATGAATATAACGGTCATGATTTTGGCTACGTTTTAACTGTTTCTAGTGATGTCGTAATCAATTATGACCAATCTAACTTTGATCTTGGTTCTTAAAATGATCCTTAAATTGTACTTGAGTTCGATGAACAGGTTCACAATATCAAAGAAGACATCAATGATACCGCTTACGACAACACCTGTAGCGAGGAGCCAATCCTCGAACACCACGACACACCACTCGCCCTCAAATTAGATCTATCCAACAAAGAAGAAACACTGGAAGGTTCAACGACGATATCTCAAGAAGAAGAAGTTACAAAAGTGAACTTAAGAAGCACGAAAGTATTACCACCAAGAATAGCTCCTACAAATAAAGGAAAACAAATAGTAACTTGAGAAAAACTACCTCCACCTCCACCAGTGGAAGAAACACATAACCAAGAAAAATTTGAAGGACCATACAAACTGTATTAGATTGTGCTAGCTCATCTTAGGAAGTTGTCGGCCCGACTAAGCATTTATGATGCTCTGATCCTGTCAAAGGAGATGAGAGAAGCTTTGGTAACAGCTTTTCTCGATCTAGAGATATACTTAGATCAATTGGCCAACACATCCTCAATTGAAGTTTGCTCGTTGAAAGAACAACCTGGGGTGACCTTCACAGATGAAGAATTGCTACTCAATACTGCCGACCACAACCGACCACTCTACATCTCCGTCAACATCAACAGATTTGTGTTATCTAGAGTTTTAGTAGATCCTAGAGCATATTTCAACTTGATGAGTCTACGGACATTGACTTATTTGGACATCGAAGCTCAAGAGCTTACAGCCGATAAAATGATGCTAAGAGGATTCAATCAAAAGGGAGAGTGAGCCCTTGGATCGATTACAATATTTATGAAGATTGGAGAACTAGCAAGAACCATCAAGTTTTATATCATCAATGCCGAGACCTCTTTGAATTGTCTACTTGGTCGACCGTGGATTCATGAACACAAGATGGTTCCATCTTCTCTACACCAATGCATTAATTACTACAAAGAAGGACAAGAACATTGCATCAAAGGAGATCTACAACCCTTTTCAGTTCATGAAGTTGGCATTCATGAAGATGCTGCCTACTACGTGCCTCCAAAGAAAACTATCTTCTCGCGCAAAATTGCAACAAACAAAAGTAAAAATCTGGAAGAAGTACAATGGAAAAGCCATTCAACTCCGCTTCAGCGATCTTCTACTACTTTTTGGCAACAAGTTCATGGAGGTTCTTTTAGTTCGTGCACCCGAGGTTGAGGCCGGGGATGTGGACGTGCAAGAACAACTTATTGGTTGGATGGTCTAGGCCAACCATCATCATCGGTGATGAAGATAGTTCTAAAGATGAAATAATGATGAAAAAATAGAAGAAACCTCAGTACAAGATATCATTAGAAGATACAGAGAAAAGTGAATATGAAATAATTTATGATCTGATCAACCACTATGTGAATACTATGGCCCTTACTCCAATCCTTCCTCAAAAGGTCGAGAGATTAGAGGTCAAAGAACTCAATAGTGTTGGTTCAAAGCCAAGCAAATTTAACGTGCTTCTACCTCTACTAATCTTAAAAAGCATGTAAATTTGGATGATGATGCTAACAAATTAATGGAATTGCTCTTTAATTACTTTTCACCTTATGTACAAATATTAATTCAACATGGACATTTCCAAAACAAATGCCAAAAGGTAAACTATAACTTTTTGAAAAATTATGGAGTGTTAAACGTTGAACTCCAAACTCAAAAGAGAGTCTCAGATTTGGTACAGTGGGACCAGTCAATGATTTAGAATTTTGCATGATTTTTACTAGTAAATCAGGAGAGGATTGCCTCAATATTGAGGATGACTCTAATGATCAATCAATAGAAGACGCTCTGCCAGAATTTGAGGAGGAAATCAAGTCAACTGTCGAGGAGTTAAAGGAAATTAACCTCGGGACTGAAGAACATCTGAAGAACAACCCCAACCTACATTTATAAGTTCTTTACTCAATGATGAAGAATCTACAGAATTGATCAAATTGGTAAGATAATTCAAGGATTGCTTCACCTGGAGTTATGATGAAATGTCAGGATTGTCAGCAGAAGTAGCATTTCATAAACTTAGGGTGGACAAAGATATGACTCATGTAAAACAAACCCCCAGACAAATGCACGTTGAAATAGAACAACGAAATAGAACAACAAGTCATAGCCGAGGTGAAAAAATTAATAGATGCTAACTTTGTGTGGGAAGAGCAGTACCCCACATGGTTAGCTAACATTGTTCCAGTTAAGAAGAAAAATGGACAGATACGCGTTTGTGTTGATCTAGAGATCTAAATAAACATGTCTAAAAGACGAGTTTCCGCTACCAATACCAGAAATGATGGTGGATATCGCTTCTACACATGAAATTTTCTCCTTCATGGATGGATCGTTGGGGTACCCAAATCAAGATGGTTCCCAAGGATGCAGCACATACAACCTTCAGAATGCCTATCAGAATTTTCTGCTACATAGTGATGCTGTTTGGATTAAAGAACGCTGGAGCTACATATCAACGTGCAATGATGAAAACTTTTGATGACCTCATTCACAATCAAGTAGAATACTGCGTGGATGATTTGGTCATCAAAAGCAAATGAAAAATAGACCATTTGAGTGATTTGAGGACAATGTTTGAATGGTTATGATGATATGACCTTAAAATGAATCCCTTAAAGTGCGCCTTTGGTGTTACCTCTGAGAAATGTTTAGGATTCATTGTCCGTCATCGGGGAATCGAGATCGACCGAAAGAAGATTAAAGCCATCTTGGAAATGGCTCCTCCTAAAACTTTGAAACAACTACGTTCCTTCCAAGGGAGAATTCATTGTCCGTCATCGGGGAATCGAGATCGACCGAAAGAAGATTAAAGCCATCTTGGAAATGGCTCCTCCTAAAACTTTGAAACAACTACGTTCCTTCCAAGGGAGATTGGCATATCTGAGACGCTTTATCTCTAATCTCTTAGATAGGTGTCAGCCCTTCTCGAGATTAATTAAAAAGGATGTCAAATTCATTTGGAAAGAGAAATGCCAGCAGGTTATTGAGGATATTGAACAATACTTGACGATATTTAAAGACACCTCTTGTTTTGGCAGCCTCTATCCCAGAAAAACCTTTAATACTTTATACTGCGGCCTTAGATGACTCTCTTGGAGCCCTCTTAGCCCAATTCAATGATGAGGGTAAAGAAAACGCACTCTACAACTTAAGTCGTCATCTAATACCGATGGAGACAAGGTATCCACCTATTGAGAAGCATTTTCTGACACTAATTTTTATCGCCCAAAAGCTTAAACATTACATGCTCTCACATAAAATTACCCTAATCTTAAAAGTTAATCCATTGCAATATTTGATGATCCGACCAATACTCACTGGACGTCTAGCAAGATGGTCAATGATTCTATTACAATTTGATATAACTTTTGTTGCCTCTATGCTATCAAAGGACAAATTCTAGTTGACTTTCTCGCAGCACACCCACTGTCAGCTGGGTCCCCTCTCAACGATAAACTACCAGATGAACAAGTACTACAAATGGAATTCTCCAGTGCGCAACGCTGGGAAATGTACTTCGATGGTGCTTCACCAGCCAAAAAAGACAAAAGCTTGGGCACAGTTATACCAGGCAAGGGATCAGTTTGATCTTTATCACGCCAGATAAGTGTATGTTGAGGTTCTCACACTACCTGATAAAGCCATGCACCAACAACGAAGCAGAGTATGAAGCTTTAATTATGAAATTGTAGTTGGCAGTGTCAATGGATATAACAAACATTTCCATCTACGGTGACTCTCAACTCATCATCCTGCAAGTCGCTGGACAATACAAACTTCTAAAACCAAGACTAACTAAATATCACCGATACACAATGAAGCTACTAGAGCACTACTAGAGCAAATCCCCTACAAATCCCCTACATGACTTTCTACCAAATTCCTAGGGGAGATAATGCCCATGTCGATGCTCTAGTGAAACTTAGTAAGGAGCTAGTGTGTCCCCGGGAGGATTCCATTGAAATAATAGTACAAGGAAGACAAATTCTGTCTCAAATTGACCTCAACACTCTACACAAACTCGAAAAAGAGAAAACAACGAATGCGGTTGCAAATATCAATGAAGATTGGTGTAAACTATTGATCAAATATTATAGACTGGAAACATACCAGAGGACAAGTCTGAAGCACATCACATCACAAATAGGGCTATGTCGTATGCTCTAGTAGGTGATGTCCTCTACAGAAGATCGTTCGATCAGATGTGGATACGGTGCTTAAGCAGAGTAGAAGCACAAAATATTATCAAAGAAGTACAGGTCGAATTGTGTGGAACTCACCAGTCCGGGCCAAAGATGAAAATGAAGTTCAAAAGACTCGGATATTATTGGCCAGCAATGATGTCTGATTGCATGAAGACAGCCAGAAAATGTCATTAATTCCAAGTCCATGGGGTGGTCTTGCACCAACCTCTAAATGTGTTACACAAAACCGTTGATTCGTTAAACAAAACCGTTGATTCGTGTCCATTCGAGTGTTGGGGCATGGACATAATAGATCCAATAGACCCTTCATCTTCTAAAGGACACAAATTTATTCTCACCACTACCGACTACTTCTCTAAATGGGTAGAGGCAGTACCGCTACGAGAGGTTACAACAAAGCATATCTTCCAATTCTTTAAAAGCCAAATCTTCTACTGCTTTGGTGTACCGCACAGAGTAATCTCCGATAATGGGACGACATTCAAAAGTGCAAAAATCAACAACTTTGTCAAACGACACAGAATAGTTTGAGGATACTCTACAATTTACTATCCCATAGCAAATGGATTGGATGAGGCCTTCAACAAGACATTGGCACAGATTTTAAAGAAAACACTCGATGAAAATAAAAGAGATTGGCACAACAAAACGCTAGAAGCTTTATGGGCCTACCAGACAACATTCAGGACTCCTACTCAGTGTACACCTTACATGCTTATGTACGGGTCTGAAGCCGTACTACTACTAGAAATTTAGATGTCGTCTCTCAGAGTCGCAGTCGCTAATCAACTTACAACAGAGGAAAGTGCAAAGCTTAGACTTGAAAAACTAGAGAAGCTTGAAGGAGAATGGCTTGAAGCACATCAACATTTAGAGCTTTATCAAGCAAAGATCGTACAAGCTCACGATAAATTGGTTCGACCAAGGACATTTAAAGTTGGTGACCTCATCCTTGTACTTAAAAGTCCTATTCTTGCATGCCGCAAGATAGGTGGAAAATTCGAATCAACTTGGAAGGGACCATTTTTTGTTGAAAAAGGTGTACACAGGAAGAGCTTACCAATTAATAAATTTTCATGGTGAAAGGCCCATGTTGCCAATCAACGGACGATACCAGAAAACATACTACGCAACCTGATGTTGCTTATCGCCGCTTGATTTGAAAATTGTAAAATTTTGATTGTTCTTGGGGTTATCTTTGTGGCCAAAAGTCTGTAATCGGGTCCAAAAATTTTGTAATTAACCTCAATTTAATGAAGAATTTGGAAAATTACACACTGCAATTCTCTTTTCTACCTTTAAGTTTAAATTTAATATTCTACTAAATTAAACAAAATAAATACATAAATAAATAACTTCTTTACCAAAATAAATTAAAATTTTCTCTAACTAAAAACTCTATTTTGTTCTTGTTCATGCTAAGTTTCAGCCCGCTGATGTATTTTTTATTGTCTGCAAAAAAATGTCAGGTCAGAAGCTGATCGTTGTATTCAAGGATGGTTGGAAACTCGCGCTTAATGAGGAGATAACATCACAAGGTGGTATTATTGACTTCAACATGAAGTTTAAGGAAATTGACATGAGCTACGAAGGTCCTCTAACGGATGTAGTCGGCGGACAAGAAAAGGAGGGACTGACCTCACTTTTGAAATTCAGATCCAAAAGTAATCCCTCACTGAAGAGGAAAGAGGTGATAAGACAACACGATCCCATGGAAGGAGCCAGCCGTCTACCATCCATGGTAGCCACTCTGGCTGGAAACATGGTTGCTGCTAACAACTGTAGGATGTCGTTCGCTTCTTTACGGAGGACTCAACGGAGAAATGCCAACCATCATAAGCTAAGCTCTCTTGAGAGAAGAAAAGAGACGTGAACAAAAAATAGAAAACCAACTAGTCCCCATTCTAGAGGGACACATCTATAATCTGGATATGAGGGAAACTTCTTCCAGCCTGCCCACCATAGATGAGGAGCATGGGTATGTTCAAGAGCCAGAAGTACCACTAGCCTTAGATGACCTTTGCGCGGGTTACCCTACTTGCAACATTGAAATACCGCCACAAGCATCAGCTAAAGAAGCTTTTGTCGAATGTCCTGACTGTAATGACCTGCACTTGGAGCATTTTAGCACTCTTGAAGAATATGCCTCTAATGAAGATCAGACTCAGACCGGCAATTGCCAGATGGAAGGGGTATACATCATAATGGGTACAAAATAATATGACCCCTGGTATACTGAGTTGTATGTTTCGATGGACGCCGAGTCATACATCCCGTTGGAGGTAACATAGGAACCAGTCTGGATTCCTGTCAGCAATGAAATGAGGAAATTTCTGCACTAGCTGCCTGTCCTCAGCACAATAGAGTATTATAAATCAGCAAAGTTAACAAAATAAGCTTTGAGTTCTTCAAAGAAGTCCGTGGAGAACTCGTCAATATATTGGAAGGACTGGAATTGTATACTAGGGTCTTTTTAGAAAAAGATGAACAAAGCATTCTGGATTGTATCTTTAACTTAAGAGACAGAGGTCGAGCCAGAGGTCGAGCAGGCTTGCTCATGGAAAGAACCTACTCTGAGCCAAGGAAATGGATGAGAGGAAAGAGATGGATTACAATACAATGTGGGTGTTGCTAAAATTTCATGAACGACAAGCAAGGAAATCCTTCCGGGATTATCAGGTATGATCAAGTGGATCCGTTGCCCTCAATGATCAAATGGATGATTAAACGAATGGTTCAATAGAACGTACTACCAGTCATCTGTATTCCAAACAGTTGCATCATCAACATATATGACGAGGGGGACTGCATACTTCCTCACATTGATCATCATGATTTCGTAAGACCCTTCTTCACAATCTCATTCATGAGTGAAAGCAATATTCTCTTTGGGAAGGAAATTGATGCCATCAGCCCCGATGAGTTCCAGGGATCTAAAGAGATTCCCTTACGAGTAGGTTCAATGCTTGTTCTAAAAGCAAACAGTGCAGACGTCGCTAAGCACTGCATTCTCGGAGTACAAAGCCATAGGGTGTCTATGACTTTACGACGGATGGACAACAACAAAATACCATTTCAATTTTAGCCAGATCTTGTACTCGAAGAACTGTTGTCGTATGAGCTATGAGAAGGTTGCACCTCTAGGCACACATGAAGGGGAATCTTGTCCTGGAACGTGGCTCAGAAGGTCAGCTTGATCATGAGCTCACTACGTAAGGGGACATATATTCAGAGGGTTTCTCTTTCTTCTCTACTACATTACAGATATGCACATTCCAGATGTACCTTCATGCAGTTTGCATATTGTACTCTTTTTGAGGCATTGGTCTACTTTTCATCTGTAACATTTTATTGAAGTAGATTAATGAAATTTCTTTCAGAAAATTTGTCTGATTATTCATTTACCCTTCTCGGTATGATGGATAAAAGCTATTGAACCATGCGTTGGTTCACAACTACAATGAGCGAAGATCAAAACAACAATTTCTTAATGATAAAAAAGAAACTTTTAAATTAAAAAATGATGAGAAGAATATAAATTATGATAATTTAAATTCAAAAAAAGTCTCTTTTGAAAAATCAACCAACTAAAATTAAAATTTGAAAAATATATTTTTGAAAATTAAATGTGATAAAAATAATGAGAAAAGAAAACAAATTTTTTGAGTGGATTCTTTCCATTTCAGAGTTTCTTACTCTTTGCTCGTGCAACACGACTATCTTTACCTGCATTAACTTTTTGCATCACCACGGAGTTGCACATTTTGAGTGGACCCTTACATGTCAATTCTCTGTTCAAATCAGTCACTACCTTCTGATTTTCCCCTTTCAAAGTCGGTCCTTACCTTTCGACGCTCTCTCTTTTTGAGATTTACCCTTACCTATCAATTCTCATTTTGAATCTGTCACTGCCATCTGATTCACGCCTTTCGGGGTCGGTCCTTACCTTCTGACGCTCTCTCTTAAGATTGACCCTTACCTATCAATTTTCAGTTCAAATCAGTTACTACCTTTTGATTCACCCCTTTCGAGGCTGGTCCATACCTTCCGATGCTCTCTCTTGAGATTGCCCCTTACCTGTCAATTCTCATTCTAATCAGTCACTACCTTCTAATTCACCCCTTTTAAGGTTTGTTATTCCTATCTGACGCTCTCTCTTGAGATTGACCCTTACCTGTCAATTCATATTTAGAATCAGTCCCTGCCTTCTGATTCATTACCTTCGAGGTCGGTTTTCACCTTCTGACGCTCTCTCTTGAGATTGACACTTACTTGTCAATTCTTATCTTCAAATCAGTCACTACCATCTGATTCAACCCTTTCAAAGTCAGTCCTTACCTTCCGACGCTCTCTCTTGAGCTTGACCCTTACCTGTCAATTCTCATTTAGAATCGGTCCCTACCTTATGTTTTATTACCTTCGAGGTCAGTCCTTACCTTCTGACGCTCTCTCTTGAGATTGACCCTTACCTATCAATTCTCATCTTATAATCAACCACTACCTTCTAATTCATTACCTTTAAGGCGGCCCTTACCTTTTGATGCTCGCTCTTGGGATTGTCCATTGATTGTCCATTACCTGTACGGATCAGTCACTACCTTCTGATTCACCCCTTTCAAAGCCGGTCTTTACCTTTTGACGCTCTCTCTTGAGATTGACCCTTACCTTTCAGTTCTCATCTTCGAGTCAGCACTACCTTCAGATTCACTACCTTTCAAGAACGATCCTTAACTTCTGATACTCTCTCTTGAGATTGACCCTTAACTGTCAATTCTCATTTCAAATCAGTCCTTAACTTCTGATTTATTTCTTTTGAGGTCGGTACTTTCCTTCCGACACTCTCTTTTGAGATAATACTTAAATTTCAAATGATTACTTTGAAATCAGTCCCTAACTTCTGATTTCCTCCTTTTAAGGTCGGTCCATAACTGTCGACTCTCTCACTTGAAAACGTTACCAAAATTTTGAATCCTCACTTCAGAATCAATGCCAACATTATGATTCTTATTTTTCAAGGTCGGTCCCAAACTTCTGACTCTCTTTTGAAATTGATACCTAAATCTCAAATTCCCACTTTGGAATCAGCACTTACATGATGATTCCCATCCTTCAAATACACTTGAAATCTGACAACATTAAAACCCACTCTCTAATCCCCAACAAGAGTTCTTACCTCTTGATTTCAATTAAAATACTTACCTGCTAATTCCTCAGCGGAGACAATTAGCACACATAACTCCACACATTTCTTCTAGGTCTGTTGACGTGAGAGTCTGTATTGGTTTTGTTGATCCTCTCGGTCAACGCCAATACACGCGGTGTGCTTGTCCGGCACACCACAACTATTGGGGGTCCATTTGTTGACCTCACTTTTGGTTGAGGTCTAGTCTTTCTCTTTAGTAGCCTAGGGTATAGCCGTAGGACTTTCCTATTGACTATTCTTAGAGAACTAGAAAAAGGTACACTCACAATTAGAAATTCTAAACTCTTCTTTACTTAACTTGAAGTTCAATATATTGGTCCTAACCTCTAGCACGTAGTAGGTGGGGTTATTATGGGGGAGGTCAAGGAGAGTTCCTATAAGGATATTTAACCTTAGGATTGACATTGGGTGTTGGTCTAGAGCTAAGGCACTTACTTCACTCACAATCACTCACTACCCTAAACCCAGAATTTCCTGACTTTGGTCCCTTGAGCCTTTGGGAAACTCATGTAGATGGTCCCCTAAACCTACTAGCCCTAGGCAAGGGTTTAGCTAAGACCAGTACATAGAGGACCCTAATGGGGTTTCCATTGGTCCATGGCTTACTTTTGGTGGTTAGTTCTCCAATTTTACCCAAAATACTCAGTCTGGCCTTTTGCCCCTAAAGCCCCCCAAATTGCTCAAGTACCCTTGAAACCCTAAATTTGGTCAAAATTACCACATTTATCCAAAATACCCAAACTTTTTCAAAAATCATTTCAAACCTTTTGAAATACTCAAATTACCCAAAATCACCAAAAAATTGCCAAATTACCAAAATACACCTCATGGGCCCAAATTTCAAAAATCTAAAAAATTTCCAAAATATTCCAAATATTCCTAATCTCATTTTTCTCAACTACCACATGACCCAATTTGGCCAATTTGACCACCTTTGACTAAGACCCCCAAATTTGCCTTTAAATGTCCAAATTTCCTTTAATTTTTTCCCAATCTCCCCAAATTTCAATTCCAAACTCAAATTAACCTTCAATGAGACCAAAAATAAACCAAATCCAAGCTCAATTGGCCCATGCTTTGAGCCCAATTTTGATTTAGATCGAAGCCCCAATTTTGGCCACATGACCAAATCTCATCAAATTGGATGCCTTAACCCCAACATTGGCACTCAATTTATTTTAAAAACCCTTCATGAGGTTCCAATTGACCATTTTCAACCATCAATTCTGACTTAACCCAAGGTTAGCCAAAATAGACTCAAGTCTAGCCTAATATGCCCAAATTGACCAAATCTCCAAAATCCTTCAAATTGACCCTCTAGTTGAACTCAAAACCCTTTTCATCCTTCACCAAAATTGTTCTTTACAATCACTTACACCAAATGCAACATTTATTTGGACCAATTGATATGGCTAACCTAGCCCAAACCCAATTTTTGGTCATTTGCACGCACTTGGACCCACGCACTAAATGTAGCCTAATCACCGCAAATCCATCAAATTAATGACTCCACAGTCATTAGTTCAACCCTAAGACTGAGCCAAAACTCACCTACACCAAGCTAAGTGAGCCATGGACCAATCGTCCCCTAAATTAAGGGATATGTTTTCCAAATATGCTTAGGCTTAAGATCTTTTTGCCAAAAGTAAACCTTAGCCCATTAAATTGCTGTGACAGATTCATCTGGGTTCTCTGAGCTCCTAGCCACCTCCCCTCTGGCCGGCCTAATCGCCGGAGAAGCCAAAACTGAGGAACACCTCCTCTTGAACTTCACCCAAATCAAACCAAGAGGCCACCTCACCCAAATAAGATGTTAGAGCCTCGCTGCCCTCCACTTAAGCACCATTTTTACCCCTCAAATGGCCATGACAGCCACCCCTTAGTCATTTTTATAAAAGCTTCCCCCCCATGGCCCTGAGAGGAGTTCTGAAATTTTCTCAGAGAGAGACCTCCAAATCACTTATTGAACTTCCTTAAGACCTCCATAGTGCAATCTAATCACTCAATTGCCCTAATTCCTCCTGTGTAACCCTAATTTTGAGCTCAAAAATTAAGGCAGAAATAAGACATCCCTTAAAACTCCACCAAACACTAATTACTTGTGCCCACACCTACACAACAGCAAGAGAAGGAAAAGCCCCATCAAATCCATCAAATACCCCTCTGAATACCCCTCTGAAAGAGCCCCTAACATATCTCTAGACCAACACCTGAAATCGAGCTTCGTCGAATTCATACCTAGACCTTACACCATAGCAAGAAGCTCAATCCTTAGCCTCCTTGGGCTTAATTTCATGGCATCTTAACCATATGGATATATTCCTCTAGTCTAAACGAGCATTTAAAAAAATTTCACTTAATTTGGTTGAGAAATAAGGGAGATATTAAGCTTGGAAGATGGACGATTCTCGGGTTAGGCTATCAGGGATGATGAAGAAGCGCCATTCGATCAAGCGTGTATCGGATGGATGCTCAAGATGAAGTTGGACAATGCTTTGGAACATAAATAGCTGGCCGAGTTAGCATAGAAGTAGATGGCGGCGTTGAACGGGAGCACACCGCGTTGAGCTTCGGAGCTGCCTCGGATGAAGTGGCACCGCGTGTTTAAATAGATAAATAGGGAATTAAAAAATTCAGAAAATGACCCTTAACTTCAAAACTCCATATCATGATGTAGAAAAATCAAAAAAATAAAATAAAAACACCCTCTTGCTCAATGATTAGAGGAGAACAATGAGGATTAAATTTTTTGTCCATTTGATGCATATTTGATTTTAAAAAATCAATGAGGGTTAGGAGTCTTTTGATTCTCCATGCTTATAGGCATTTCATCGTAGCTTAAATTTTTGGCATGTTGTAGCCTCAGTCAAGGGAGACATTCTCTAATTTTTCTAATGCCGAGAAGACCTCTAGACAGAGATCCATATTTTTAATATTTATGTACATTATTTGCTTAAATTAATCATAATAATTAGCATGTTGCTTAGAAAAATTCAAGAAAATTTTGGAAGGTTTATGTTAACCATAGAACCTTTAGAAAAATTTCTAATGAGCCAAGTCATTTAAAATAAACCTAATTTGCCTAAACCCTAAAACACTAAGGTAATTAATTTTGGAAAACAGAAACATCAAAATAACATGGTTTTTGATATCCACTATTATTTAAATTCAAGAGAACTCTCCATAAAAATTTCGAAGCATTTTGAGTCCATTTGATGGCCTAAAATGATTTTTTAAGTTAAATATCCATTTTTGGCAGTAAAATGATTTTTAATCATAGCACTAAAATGATTTTTAATGATCAAAATATAACTCAAAAAATTATGAAAACTTGTTTTTTGAGTTCTTTGTGACCATTCTTTATGACCAAGGAAATTTTATAAAAATAAAATGGTGTTTAAAATAAAATCTTCATTTTTAAGACTATTTTAAATATTTAAATAATTAAAAAGTTCATAAAAATTACAAAAATAATAAAATACATGGAAATGTTCTAAATTGTTTTTTAAGCATTTAGAAGTAATTGAAATAATTTTCCTGATCTTCAAAATAAATATATTGCATTTTGAAGCTTAAAATAAATTTTAGAGGCTAAAAAATGGATTTCCATTAAAATAATTAAAATAAATCAAAGAAAAACTAGAAAAATATAAATTTCAAAAATACAAAACTTAATTTTCCCCATTTAAAATTTTTTATATTTAATAAATACCCCAAAATTTAAAATAATTCTAATAATTCAAAGAAATTTCAAAAAATTATAAACTTTTGTCCAAATAGCTCTCTAGTCTACGTCTACCTTTAGTAGAAATTTCAAATGATTAGGCTTCAACGTAGTCATGGTGGAAAATCCTGAGTTCTTTTAAACTTATTATGTTGCTTAATAATTCATCCTATAAATACTCTAATGCTCAATTCACTTATTATGTGGGGGTGAATTTTATCTTAGTTGATTTTAATTTTGGTTTTGGCTTTTGAGGTAGGATAAAAATTTTAAAGTTATTTGATTTTAATTTGACAAATTATGCTTAGGGGGAGCCTTAGGGGAAAAAGTGTAATTTTAGGAATTTGGCCTTAATTAACATTTAGGCTTAATTTAAGGAGGGAAATGGGCAACCTCTGATCTTAATTAAATTATTTGGATGTTTGAAATTAAAAGGAGGATTAAATGGTAGAAGCCAACCTTACTTTCCTAATTAAAAGGATAAATTAATAATTTTCTAAATTATTAAAATTTGGAGGTTTATTAAAATTAAATGAACCTAGGACTTAGAGGTATGACTTTTGAAGTCAATAATTAATCAATTTAATACCCCTTTTCAAAATTAATTAAGACACTCACCAAGGTCTTAAGGGCTTAGTAGTGATCTAAGTTAAATCAAGATTGATTAAATGAGGATTAGGAAAGCAAACATAGCTAAAATTAACACTTTTTAAAACACCACAAGCATAATTAGGACCAAAGTTTGGCTAAGTATTCCAACAACACTAGCTTGCCCCCTTTAAGGGTCTTCATTCAAATAATCTTCAAAATTAAATTACAAATAATAATTACCCAACTCTTAGGGATAATTAGGACATCAATGTTCATTGAACATTAGGGCATTCATAGGATGAATTATTAAGCGACATAATAAGTTTAAATGAGCTCAAAGCTTTTCACTAGATGATATAAGGGAAGCATGAACCTTCTTCTTCCTCTTAACCTGTTGGATACCTTAGAGGTCAACTAAACTTAATATGCTTTGCTTAGCAAAATCATCATTAATTAAACTCATAAGGACCCGCCAAGATCTTACATAGTGTTAGGACATAGGGTTAAATGACATAGGGTTAAGAAAACTACCAAAACCTTACTTTTCTGCCTCTACATGAACTGCCCTCACATGCATTTTAAGTTTTAGGTGGTCAAATAAGAAGACTCGACAGGTACGCTTTTTATAATTTATAGTGTTGTCTTTCTTGTACTTTTTATACTTGTAAAACTTGCATGCTAAAAAATAATGTCACCCTGCCTAAAAACTAAAACTATCAAGATAGCCATAAAACCAAAACCAAAACTAAAGTTAAAATCAACCAAGATAAAATATCCCCTGCCACAACATTCAAAATATAAAACAACTCAAAATTTAATCACAAACATCACAAAAACCACAATTTAAACTAAATTAAGACATCTCTATTGGATGATCGGGAACCCCTTGGAGGAGGTAACCTACGGTTGCTAACGAGGTTTCCCACGGTTTAAATAATGTTATGGAACTCATTAAGTTGAATCCAATAGAACATAGTGGTGTCAGAATGAGGGAACCGTAGGATCCTAACCGGTGTCGCTACAATCAACTTTAACATCCCACATAAAATTTAAGGAACTACAAACATAGGGCCGCATGATTTGATATCATGACTTGACACCCTATAAAACTTAAACTCGTCATGGCAAGGAGCTTGGAGCTAGCATGGTGGGTAGCATGACCATCTTCTATAGCAAAACATGACTTCACCAGCTACAACAGCTCATTCCTTTGAATTAAACAACAAAGCCATAAGATTTTGAGGTTGTCTGCTTATGCAACATAAATCCTCACCTCATCTTTAGGCCTTTGTACAGCTCTGTTGTACAATATAAGCCTTAAATTCTCACATCTTCCAGGCTTTTGTGTGATCATTCCACACAAATGTAAGCCCTAAATTAATAAAATTGGCAGGTAATAAAATTGGCAGGATGAAACTCTTAAATTTTTCTCCTTAAAACTGAAGCCAAACAATAGGACAGACTGGGAAGACACCGAGGTTCTCCTCCAGATCTCTCCGGATCCATGACATCCCCTAGTTCTTTCTCCTTTGGATTCCATAATAAATGTCCCAAATTTGAACCATTCCCCTTTCACGCCTCTTTATCCGATTTCTTTGAAAATTCCTTTCCTTTTAATTGATTGAAGATAATATTTCTTGATTTTTATTGAGAGTTTTCTTAGATCACTTCTGTCATTTAAGATAGAATTAACTATAGGGGCTTGCCCTTATAGGAAGCTCATCGGAACCCAGCTTAATATAAACCCTATTTAATTCTTTAATTCTTCATACCTATTTAATTCTTCATACTAAATAGGGGAAATTGTCGGCAAATAAAATGGTTTCGTAGACCAACATATATTTTTATATTTTTTAGTTTATTTGATCGAGCCTCATCATTAAGTCTTGTGTTTATCCTTCAGGATAGATACAAGATTTGAGGCATAACGCTCTTTCATTTAAACTATAAAAATATGAGGTCAGTTTGATTTCATAATTTTCTAAGTTTAAACGTCCTTCCGAAGCGGGTGACGGGATTTCAATTCCGGTGACCGACAGCGTCCTACGGGCAACTCCCCAAACCAAAATAGTCCCAACATTGCCTTATAAAAAAATTCAAGAAATTATTCAAAAATGTCATGATTCTGAATTTGGAGGACATTTTGAAAATGATAGAATGGTTCACAAAATTTTATAATATGGATTTTATTGGCATACTCTATTTAGAGATGTTAATATATATAACTAAACATGTGATTGATGTCAAACAGTAGGTAATATTTCAAGAATAAATGAAATGACTATAAATTTTAATTTGAGAATTGAAATTTTTTATGCTTGGGGATTAGATTTTATGGGACCATATATACCCTCATTCAGAAATATATACTTATTGATTGCAGTGGATTACACTTCAAACTGGATTAAATCAATTGCTTTACCTCAATGTGATGTTCTTAGTGTTGGAAAATTTAAATTAAAAATATTTTTACAATATATGGAATGCCGAGACTAATCATTACCGATGGAGGATGTCATTTTAGAAATGCAACAATTACAAGATTGATGGAAAAATATAATATAGTGCAAAAAGTCACAACTACTTATCATCCCCAAATGAGTGGTTTAGCAGAAGTATCTACTCATGAAGTTAAAAAAATTATGAAAATTTGTGTTAATCCTAGTAAAATGGATTAGTCTACTAGATTAGGTACTGCATTATGGGCATATAAGACAACCTATAAGACCCTTATAGGATTCTCCTCTTATAGATTAATTTTTTGGGAAGACTTGTCACTTGCCAGTTGAATTGGAACATAAAGCTTATTGGGCTATAAAAGAAATGAATTTCAATTTGAAAAAAGCTGGTGAGAAAAGATTATTGCAATTGAATGAGATTGAGAAAATCAGAAATAAATCGTACAATAATGTGAGGATTTATAAGGAAGAGATGAAAAAA